>NC_056737.1:1078816772-1078829272 GCF_019279795.1 Protopterus annectens
CCTACCCTGATCTGGCCAAAGCCTTTAATGACATTCCCCACTCAGGAATCATGCAATAACTCACTAAGCTAGGCATCAAGCCCTGTATCACTAGATGGGAATAGAGGCACAAATACAGTGGTAGATTGGACATACTGCTGTCATACATTGAGACAGTTGCAGATGTCACTGGGTTTGTTATAACATCCTTTATGAGGAATATGCCATTGTTAATACCAATAGATTTGAGTATTTTCTGACTGCAATCCCCAGAGTCCACGACTGATTTTCCAAGTAAAAGAGTGATTCAATACATGCATGTGTGACTGCATATAACCTGGGATACTACCCAAGTATAAAACACATACAAAGAGAAAAGACTGTGGTACTACCCATGTATACTCAGGTGTCCCATACAGTATACTCACACCCCTTGCTACTGTAATGACAGCACATAGAAGCATGTTATGTACATGAAATTAATTACACTTATTAAAGATGTCATTACCCTGCTATTTTATCAGACTGAAATCTGATCACTGGTTACCAGGGCTGAGCTATGCTTCGCAGGTTTAAGCATTGCTTAAATGTAAATGCTAAGCAGATTTGCACACTTGTAAGCAAAGCCTACACAGTGTAAGCACCTATTTGTTTAACCATATATTAGCAGTGCTTAGCTTTGCACTAACCTGCTTAAAGCCACTTTAAAGCACCTTAATCACCATGTCTCCATCAGTCCTTGTTCTTCCCAGCAACAAAATAAATAGATCTTGCGGGTCTTGAATCCAGGACCCTGTACACTATAGTCATAGCACTTAACCACTAAGCCATCTGAACTGTAAAAATATCTGTTCCTTTTTCAAATATATTATTCAGTACACGTACTATATTTTTTACTACTTGTTAGTGAAAACACTGTGGAATCAGTCATGTTTCTATATCTAAATATACACATCAGATAAATATGGTGAGATACATCTGGGAAGGAATATACAACACTCATATTTACATATTTACACATAAAAATTATATATATATATATATATATATATATATATATATATATATATATATATATACACACACACACACACACACACACACACACACACACATATACATACACATTTTTGTATGTATATTATATATATATATATATATATATATATATATTTATATATATATATATATATATATATATATATATATATATATATATATACAGACACACACACACACACACACACACATATATATATATATATATATATATATATATATATATATATATATATATAAAATATGCCCATAGCATGTAATGGAGTCATACCTCAGCACCGTAACTCTCAACCTTTTAGTGCAAGGGGATATAATTTAAGTATTGCAGTTATAAATGCAGAATGTTGCTACAGTAACAGGGCTTGTGTCAACATACATGTTCTGAAGGAAGGTAGTTCTGAAACTGAAATGTACGCCATCAGTTAATGACAAAAATCATGAAATCATCATAGTGAAGTACCACACAAATGACAGTAATGATTCTGTGGAATACAGCAGAAATATGAGCAATACACCTGGGCAGTCTGAAGCAATCTGGTCAGTCGAGAGGTATACACAGAACTCCTTAGTGCAAGAAATGTGGACCAAACCTGACAAAGGGGGTGTTTAAAACCATGGATATGGGGATATATCCCAAATACTGGAGCAGATAAGCTCACACAGTTGATGCAATCACCCTCCTATCTGTCCTAACATATATTAATTGGAGGAGCACAAGTCCCAAGCCCACATACTTCCCACTAGTTACTCACATACTTCTTCACAGCATCCCACTGCTTTGTAAAAAAATGCACAACACTTATGGTGGCTAGGCAATTGTACATCTGACAAATATCTGGACATAACATCACACTAGGGAAAATACACTGAGCCGCTAGGCATGTCACCAAGCACTGTCTAAACTACAGGCAGACTGCCACAACACTAACCCAGTTTACCTATGGGGGAATACACATGTAATTGCAAATATAATAGGCACTACAGGGATGTAACAGCATGGAGTAACAGACACCAGTGTGAAAGTGCATACCCATAACCAATCTCAACACAGTCACAGTCACAGAATGGTAAGCCTAATTAACAGTACAGTATATGGACTGTGTGAACCAAACCCATCATCATGTTTACCACTCACACACTACCCCTACATATGCTGGCCCAGTTCACAGTCTACTCTGATACCTGACTGTGGTATGGGACATGTCTCAATCTGGCCCTACAAACATATAAGCTGATAGAGTACCAGAAACTAGAGCAGCATGCAAAGTCAGATAAAAAAGGACCAAGAACACTGACATCTACCCACTCTGTACACTGGCCAAATAACATATTCACAATACACTGATACACAATACTGACACTCTGTCAACAATCACCATAAGTACACAGACCTTACTATTGTACAGACTAAAATAGAATGTCCAGGTTTTGTCCTCAAATATAAGGCCTCCTATTCATAACATGTCTGGCGGTCTGATATATTACTGGGTTGATATCAGTAATGATGTCAGTAAATAATGATATATTGTACATATCCACCTCTTACTGCATGACATATGGACAAAGGTTGACAGACGTGGGGGACAGAGGCACAAACACAGGGCCATTATTGACATATTGCTGTTATAAACTGAGAAAATTGCTGGTGAAACAGGGATTGTTGTACCAAGCATCTTCTGAGGGATATGAAGTTATAAACACACATGAATGTTAACATTTACTGACTACAATCCTCAGAGTATGCTACTGAATTTATAAAGACAAAAAATGTGTGAGTAACACACCAAATCTAAGACTCCAAACTCTGGCCATTTTGCAGATAGCCCTACAGGTGAGAGTTTTCTCAACCACATAACATTGTCATGTCAGACTTTAAATTATGCAAAACAGCCATATCCACACAAACCCTGTTAAACCAACATTACTTCAAATGTAGAACAGCAATACTTACATTCTGTCCCCATGTCTGGAACATCCTCTTCCAGTTTGTTGGGCTGTATCCACAGTGTTTGTTGTAAGAGGTATATCTAACTACCCTCTTTGATGCTCTTTGTCAGACAGCCACATGAAGTCCTGCTCACAGTGAAGGAAAAGGGCCAACACCCACATGAAGTGCTTAGTTATAGGAGTGTGTTTCCATGCAATTAGCTATAGGAATGATACCACAGTTGTTTCACATACAATTAGCAAGTGGAGGGACTCCAATTCGTGTACAGGCCATCAGTTGATCATGAGCATTACCTACAAAGGTCAAGTTGCTGTCTATGAAAAACAGATGCATTTTTCTACATCTACTAGAGAGAGGGAGAGAGATAAAGAAAGAAAGAAAGAAAGAAAGAAAGAAAGAAAGAAAGAAAGAAAGAAAGAAAGAAAAGACCATCACCAGCAGACTACAAAAAAAACCTGTGAGACACACCTGTCTACATGTGAAATACAGCAACAGAAACAGGCAAAAAAATGGTATGTGAAACAAGTAATTATGTAATGGAATGTAGTAGGGGGTATGTAAAAGAAGTAAATAGAAAGTTCAACAAATATTTCTCAACAACACTTGCTGTACTGATATACTGCTGATCAGAACCTATAGCCATAGCATCTGTGTCTGTCTGTAGTGACATAGAACACAGCTCATGCCCCTGAGTATATATTACTACTGGAGTGCGGTTTGAACAATACTGACTGTGACACTCCTAGGCCAGCTACTGGGATGTCGCATATATCCATATGTTAATTGTGAGTACTAGTATGATATACATGTCTGTATCAGAAATGTGAGGGACCTGTACAGGGTATTTGCATAGTGAAATACTGTTGCAGCTGTGTGTGTTGAACTGCATATGATATAATGAGCTCATACCATTCAACCATCCAGTGTTATGCACACTGACCATATGTGTGCCTCAGGTTTGTAGTTATGTACTACAATAGTTGTGTTATGTCTGGCAAAGAATTGGTAACGTGAACACTGACATTACATCTCCTTATATTTCATTTGGCTGTTTTCGTTAGGGGTTGCCACAGCAGATAATCTGACTGCATGTCTTCCAGCCCTCTGCAGCTTTCTCTTTCACACCAACCAGCTGTATGTCCGCTATTGACCCATACATGCAACTTATCTCAGGCCTTCTCCTTTTCCTCTTACCCAGCAACCTCATACTTTCACAGATATACTCAGCATACCTACTCATCACATGTCCAAACAAACATAATCCTGCCACTCTCTGCCTTTGGCCCCAAGCCATCCAACCTGGGCTGACCACCTAACATACATGTTCCTACTCCTGTACACCCTCATCACACCCAGTGCAAATCTTAATGTCATAAACTCTGCCACATCCACCTCTGACTCCTGCCTTATTTTTCAATGCTGCTGTCTACAACCCATATAACACAGCTGGGCTCCCCACCCTCTTGTAGACCTTCAATGTCACTCTTAATGGTACTTGTCTGTCACATATCACACTTGAAACTCCTCTCCACCACCTCCATCCTGTCTGCACTCTCTTCCTTACCTCTCCTCCACACTCCCCATTACTCTCAACTGTTGTTCACAAGTATTTAAGTTTATCCACCTTTGCAAACTGTACTCCCTGCATCCTCACCATTCCTCCATCCTCCCTTCCATTTACACACATATATTCTGTCTTAGTCCTGCTGACCAACATTCCTCCCTTCTCTAGACCATAAGCCAACATCTCCAGACTCTCCTCAACCTGTTCCCTACTCTCACTACAGAACACAATGTCAACTGCAAACAGCACAGTCAACAGGGGCCCTTGTCTGATCATGTCTGTCAAGCTGTCCATCACCACTACACATGAAAAAGGGCTCACAGCTGCTCCCTGATGTACTTCCACCTACAGCTTAAATGCATCTGTCAGTCCCAAACCAGAACTCACTTGCTGTCACAGTAGCCTTGTACATATCCTGTAGCATTCTTAGATTCCTCTGCCACTCTTGACTTCCTCATAAAATACCACAATCCCCCTCTAGGCATCCTGTCATATGCCGTCTGTAAGTCCACAAAGACACAATGCAGCTCCTTCTGACCTTGTCTGTATGTCTCCATCAAAACTTTTATAGTAAACATTACATCTGTACTGATCTTTCCTGGCATAAAACAATCGGTAATCCTCACTGCCAATCTTAACCTAGCTTCCACCACCCTTTACCATTACCTCGTGCTGTGACTGATCAGTGTTATCCCTCTGTAGTTACTACAGCTCTGCACACCACCCTTTACCATGACCTCATGCTGAGACTGATCAGTGTTATCCCTCTGTAGTTACTACAGCTCTGCACACCACCCTTTACCATTACCTCATGCTGTGACTGATCAATGTTATCCCTCTGTAGTTACTACAGCTCTGCACACCACCCTTTACCATTACCTCATGCTGTGACTGATCAGTGTTATCCCTCTGTAGTTATTACAGCTCTGCACACCACCCTTTACCATGACCTCATGCTGTGACTGATCAGTGTTATCCCTCTGTAGTTACTACAGCTCTGCACACCACCCTTTACCATGACCTCATGCTGTGACTGATCAATGTTATCCCTCTGTAGTTACTACAGCTCTGCACACCACCCTTTACCATGACCTCATGCTGTGACTGATCAGTGTTATCCCTCTGTAGTTACTACAGCTCTGCACACCACCCTTTACCATGACCTCATGCTGTGACTGATCAGTGTTATCCCTCTGTAGTTACTACAGCTCTGCACACCACCCTTTACCATTACCTCATGCTGTGACTGATCAGTGTTATCCCTCTGTAGTTACTACAGCTCTGCACACCACCCTTTACCATGACCTCATGCTGTAACTGATCAATGTTATCCCTCTGTAGTTACTACAGCTCTGCACACCACCCTTTACCATTACCTCATGTTGTGACTGATCAGTGTTATCCCTCTGTAGTTACTACAGCTCTGCACACCACCCTTTACCATTACCTCATGTTGTGACTGATCAGTGTTATCCCTCTGTAGTTACTACAGCTCTGCACCACCCTTTACCATTATCTCATGTTGTGACTGATCAGTGTTATCCCTCTGTAGTTACTACAGCTCTGCACACCACCCTTTACCATGACCTCATGCTGTGACTGATCAGTGTTATCCCTCTGTAGTTACTACAGCTCTGCACACCACCCTTTACCATTACCTCATGTTGTGACTGATCAGTGTTATCCCTCTGTAGTTACTACAGCTCTGCACACCACCCTTTACCATGACCTCATGCTGTGACTGATCAGTGTTATCCCTCTGTAGTTACTACAGCTCTGCACACCACCCTTTACCATGACCTCATGCTGTGACTGATCAGTGTTATCCCTCTGTAGTTACTACAGCTCTGCACACCACCCTTTACCATTACCTCACGCTGTGACTGATCAGTGTTATCCCTCTGTAGTTACTACAGCTCTGCACACCACCCTTTACCATGACCTCACGCTGTGACTGATCAATGTTATCCCTCTGTAGTTACTACAGCTCTGCACACCACCCTTTACCATGACCTCATGCTGTGACTGATCAGTGTTATCCCTCTGTAGTTACTACAGCTGTGCACACCACCCTTTACCATGACCTCACGCTGTGACTGATCAGTGTTATCCCTCTGTAGTTACTACAGCTCTGCACACCACCCTTTACCATGACCTCATGCTGTGACTGATCAGTGTTATCCCTCTGTAGTTACTGCAGCTGTGCACACCACCCTTTACCATGACCTCATGCTGTGACTGATCAGTTTTATCCCTCTGTAGTTACTACAGCTCTGCACACCACCCTTTACCATGACCTCATGCTGTGACTGATCAGTGTTATCCCTCTGTAGTTACTACAGCTCTGCACACCACCCTTTACCATTACCTCATGCTGTGACTGATCTATGTTATCCCTCTGTAGTTACTACAGTTCTGCACACCACCCTTTACCATTACCTCATGCTGTGACTGATCAGTGTTATCCCTCTGTAGTTACTACAGCTCTGCACACCACCCTTTACCATGACCTCATGCTGTGACTGATCAGTGTTATCCCTCTGTAGTTACTACAGCTCTGCACACCACCCTTTACCATGACCTCATGCTGTGACTGATCAGTGTTATCCCTCTGTAGTTACTACAGCTCTGCACACCACCCTTTACCATGACCTCATGCTGTGACTGATCAGTGTTATCCCTCTGTAGTTACTACAGCTCTGCACACCACCCTTTACCATGACCTCATGCTGTGACTGATCAGTGTTATCCCTCTGTAGTTACTACAGCTCTGCACACCACCTTTACCATTACCTCATGCTGTGACTGATCAGTGTTATCCCTCTGTAGTTACTACAGCTCTGCACACCACCCTTTACCATTACCTCATGCTGTGACTGATCAGTGTTATCCCTCTGTAGTTACTACAGCTCTGCACACCACCCTTTACCATGACCTCATGCTGTGACTGATCAGTGTTATCCCTCTGTAGTTACTACAGCTCTGCACACCACCCTTTACCATGACCTCATGCTGTGACTGATCAGTGTTATCCCTCTGTAGTTACTACAGCTCTGCACACCACCCTTTACCATGACCTCATGCTGTGACTGATCAGTGTTATCCCTCTGTAGTTACTACAGCTCTGCACACCACCCTTTACCATTACCTCATGCTGTGACTGATCAGTGTTATCCTTCTGTAGTTACTACAGCTGTACACACCACCATTATTCTCATGATCAGTACACAAACACATTTCCCCACTCCTCATTCATCCTCTCACTTTCCAAGATCCCAGAATACAATGTGGTTGACAACACCGCTGTCATTTCTCCTAAACAACTCCATGTGTCCAGAGGTATGTCTTGTGGGCCAACAGCCTTACCAATGCTACATCCCTTGGTAGCAATCCTTACTTCCTCCTTGATAATCAGTTGCACTTCCTGATTCACCAAACCCACATCATGCAACTTCCTCTCTCTCTCTCTCTCTCTCTCATTCTCCTCATGCAACAGACCATCAAAGTACTGTTTCCATCTGCTGTACACACTCTCCGTGCTTGTGAGTACGTTTCCCACATTATCCTTAATTACCCATATTTGCTGCACATCCATCCTATCTATGTGCATCTGACTAGCCAATTGGTACAGGTCCTATTCTCCATCCTTGGTGTTCAACTTTACATACAACCATTCATACGCACCATCCCTAGCCTTTGCCACCATCTCTTTGCCATGCACCCCATCCCCTTATACTCCTGTATAGTTGCTTCCTCTCTCTGATAACCCCATTTCTCCTTTGCCAACCTCTTTCACTGTATAAATGTGTAAATGTCCCTAACACTCACTGGCACACTCCTAGCCATTCCCCTCTCTGCCTGCCATAGGAGCATTGCACATCCTCCAGGGTATGACTATGAATGCAAAAGCTACCCAAATATCAAATGATGTATGTGTGTTACAGCAATGTGAAGACAGTGTCACTAATGTTGGTTCATAGCCCATCATGTATGTATGGCATCCTCCACATGTTGCCCCCTACCAGGTTGACAGGTATGACTTGAGCAACAAAAGTGTTATGACAGTGTGCCATACTGACATAAAACTGAAATGTATAGTAGTTATTACCTGTGCAGATGTATGCATGTATGGGTAGGTGTACCTGGCTGCCTCATAACACCTGACATGGGATGCAAAACAGCATATAACTGAGCTGTACATATTGTACACATGTGTAATGTCACTGTGTGTGCATCCAACAGAGTTACACTTCCACACTAATGGTTGTTGCATTGCTCTGACACAGACATGGGTACTGCCATAAGCAGGAGTATCCTGTAGGAATTAGAGAGGTGTCCAGCTGTGTTATGACCTTGTGTCCATGCCTACTACAAACATTGATACGACCACCCACATAGTTGTATGGCCTCAGCAATACCTAACTTGTACAACCTGTCTCAACCAAAGTACAGTAAACCACTTTGCTGGACAGCAGTAGTCCACAAAGCACATAATGGGATGCTATACTGGCTGTACAGGGGACAGTAGGAGCAGGCACCAACTGGCCAGTATGTCATCCTTTGTCTGGACTACCATAGTAGGTCACAGGTGGATTAATGTAAGGCTGACTATGAGTATAAATGTGACACATCCACTGAGGGCAACCAGAAGGCCATCTTCACATATGTCTGCAGTCTCATAAGTAACAACCCAGACAACTCTGTAATGGAGGTCAATCATAGCACATACACACACACACACACACACACACACACACACACACACACACACACACACACACACACACACACACACCATCGCTACAGCCAACTTGCTGCAGACACGTTTAGGCCAAACACCACCACCCTGGCTCAACATCAGTGTAGGTAGATATGCACACCACATGCACCACTACCCTCATCATCATGGATCAGGTGCAAACTGCCCACTTAAATATAAAAATAGCAAGTCCCCTTGGGAACTGATAACATTCCAGTCTGCATCCTACACAGACTCAGACATATGCTTCCAGCTCCATTACATACTGTATGCAAGCCAAGCCTGAGCAGCTATGACAGCCCATCTGCAAGGAACACAGACACTGTCACCCTTCTACAGAAATGTGAATGGTGGTCAATGAAATGTACTGGCCCTCAAAGGGGGGAATATGACACAACAGGACCAGGAGTACAATGCATGCTCATAAAGTGCTGCGTCTCATGTGTTTGTATGTAATGTACACTGTTGATAATTAGTCATGGGTGCTGTCTCTGTAAAGAAGTCTGTGCAATGTCTGAGGTCCTGTGATGTGTTTCCCTGTTTATGTCTTCCAGGGGCTATGCCAAGGCAGCTGGACTACAATGAGCAGGTGACTTCGGCCATAAATGAGACCACCCTGCAGAACTATATCATCCTTTTTGGTCGGGGCCACCAAAACCAGTGGGAGTGGACTGCACTGTGGGATGAAATTGTCCAAAGTGTCAACAACATGGGCCACCATGGCCGCATGTATGATCAGGTACGTCATACAGCAGCTGACTTGATTTGGCATGCCTGGCAACGGGCTGCTGCTGTAACGAGGGACCGTTCCACTACTGGTGGGGGGCCAGCTACACAAGCCCCTCTTGCAGCAGTGAAGGAGCTCCTGGCCAACCTTGGGGTAGCCCCCACAAGAATATCTACACAAGAATATTCAGTCATGGAGGTGGGTGGCACCCAGGCAACAGGCAAGGAGCATCTAGGTAAGCCAAAAGTGCACATCAATGTACTGAGATTGCATTACAACTGTGTTCTATAGAGTCTTGAGATGCATATGTCAGGGTAAATACTACCACCATAACCGCTATATCACTCCCACTACTAAAATGGTACTGTCTAACACCTTCCTTATTCATTGTCTTCTATGTGCTGCCCCACTTCTTACCAGCCTTCAATCTTCTCTAAAAGCAAAGGTATCCTCCTATTATGGGAAAATGTCTAAGTTTGCTACCAGCTATAAATCCAAATACCACCACTACAATGCCCTACACAAACTAAATTTGCTTGGACTTACCAACCATCTTACCTACATTCAACTTACTCATGCTCATAAACTCATCTGTAATCCCTCCATCTATGCCTCCCTTGCATCCCCCTTCAAAATGCAGATACCCAACAGACATCTAAGATCCAATAACTAGAATTTGCTTGAACTGCACAAGCCTGCTCATCCTCCAGGCAGACACCTGCTATCCTTTTCCCTAGCTCACCTCTGGAACTCCCTGCCACCTCTTATTGGTACTACAGGTAACCACTCTACCTTTAAGACCTTGTGTCATTCCCATCTCAAAAGCCTCTGGGAATGTTCCTGCTCTCATCCCACATGACTCACCTGTTTTCCCCTTTTCCTCACACTCCTTTACTCCTTTCTTCTCTTCATCACACTGAGCTTCTCTGACTACCATCTTCATTTGTCTCATTTACTCGCACTCCTGCTCTACTTTATTTCTTTTTTGTTATTGCCCCACTCTTCTTAGATTCATCAACTTCACCTCTCATCACCCATCCTACTTTAACTAGGCTAAGATTTCATGTAAAACTGTAATGTCAACCCTGTGTTATTTCACATTCTAGCAAATGTAACAAATAAGCAGCAATGGGGTTTTCTTATTCTAGTTGACTTATATATGTGTGTAATTTTACCTTTTACATTTGTAACCATATTTTCACTGCAATTGTAGATTTTTTATAATGATATATAATGCCATTGTTCTTCAACACTATCGCATAATAGTAAATGCATTGTCTTCATATTATATTGTTGTTCATGGAGATTATCTCCACAGGACTCCAAAGCAGGCTCTTCTTGCACCAATGGACTATCCTGGTAAACAAACTGTAAAATAGACAAATTAATAAAATCAGTGGGTGGGGTTTAGTTATGCACACAAGTGGACATCTATGGTGAAGGACATCAAATTGTGTAATATCGTAGTGTATACTGTACCTGTGCATAAATGTAGCATTAATTGTGGACCAGTGCATATTGTGAATCAACTAACAACACCTCTCCCTCCCTACTACCTAGGTCCCTTGACTCTACATGAGTTACAGCAGCCTGAAGCTGGTGAGTATGAGATCTTACTGTTTTGGCTCACCAGTACCCCAGGCATGTTAAGGTATTACACACAGCCATCTGGCAATATCTGCATGATCACTTGTAGTGGGATTCACTGCCTAATATCACAGTGGATATCACAGGGTCCTATTTGCATGTGATGTCATATATCTGTAGCATACCTACCTCACAAACCTGTCATTGCAGGACATCTGCATAAAGATTGGCAAAATGTGAGGACAAAGGGCCAGAAGTAGGGACATATTGTAGACATTGCTGTTATACAGTGCATATGAAATGTGCACACACCTGTTAGAATGCCAGGTATTGTTGATATATGACAATGTGAGCACAATACAGAAGACCAAACATATATCTAACCTTTCCTGTGACCTATAATCTGTACAATACAATTGACAAACAAACAAATCTGTTAGTGAAACAAGTATGTGACATGGAAATTGTCCAAGATGCTAGATGCATATGTGTGCACAGGATGAAGCTCATACTGTGGTGTAGCACCATGTGTGCACAGGATTAAGCTCATACTGTGGTGCAGCACCATGTGTGCACAGGGTGAAGCTCATACTGTGGTGCAGCACCATGTGTGCACAGGATGAAGTTCATACTGTGGTGCAGCACCATGCGTGCACAGGATGAAACATATTGTGGTGCAGCACCATGTGAAAAAACTACAGCAGGACATCATATTGGATACACACCTACCATCAATTACAGACTCTTGGATCAACTCCAAATAACGCTCAGCTCACATACCAAGGATATCCCAACATAGACCCACAGTTGCCTGCTACAGCAAAAGCCATGGTTCACATACAGCTTAACATGCTGCAAAGGGATCACATGTTAGGAA
>NC_056737.1:1078834272-1078911772 GCF_019279795.1 Protopterus annectens
ACACACACACACACACACACACTCTTGCCAGTACTGGTATTAGAACTCCTGCCTATCTAGGTATGTCTACTATAGCATTACACAGTTACTGTATGCACTACAGAGATTATTGAACTTTCATATGGCCAAAGCTGCTGGTAATTGCACAGCTGTGGTAAAGTATTACAGGTGGCAGACAGTCTGCCTTTTGTTCACCCGTACATCATGCTAGTTCCTCCTGTCTTGCACTTCAACTAGCATTATGGCTTTGCACTTCACCAGGTTATTATATCAAGACATGTGGCACACCTGGGAGCTGTCAGTAATACTTGTCCATCACAGATGTATCCCCAGTACTTAATAGTTATGTCCACCCCTCCTGGCATGTTTGTAGGGTAGTTATATGTGTTTTCACCCATTAACCTGGAGCACTTGTCCATTCTGAGCACTGTTGCAACTGCTTCATGTACACATACAACTGTCCCCTCTAAACTCCAAACACTCAGACCTGTTAGGGTTACCCATATATCACCCAATGTGGACATATGCACTCTCCAGCAAAAACTGGACTAGCAAGACATGAGTATATGATCAACACCTGCACCACACCATGTGCAACACATAGCTCATCATGGCACCCACTTTGACAGCCATGACATACAGTGAAAAGCCACACACCCACCTTCCCAGAGGCACTCAATGGTCATTTACCCAAACAGCATCGACCAGCAAGACAGACATCCACTAAGGCACCACAACATGGAACATGCCAAAGAACACATATTTAACCTACACAGTGTGCCCTTCAACCTAAGCTCCTAAGACTAACCACCTTGCACAATACAGTGATCATGGGCAACTCAATACTGTGGCACACACATACTCACTACATTGAATATGGAGCAGGTAACAGACAGATATCTATCACATGCCAGCATCCAACAGATGACACAGCCAGTCATGGCACTCCACAACAACTACAAGTATCACTCTGTATCCACGTGGGTGTGAATGACTTGGGACACACCTCCCTGGACTATATGACATGAGACATGGTTGAACTCTCTGATTATGTGGTCCAGGCAGGTGTGACAGTAGCTCTGGGCAGTGCACCACTGTCACCCAGACTAATGTTGCGGTACTATGAACAGATTGACTGCAACATTGGCTTACATGCTATGTGTCATTCTCAGGGGATCCAGTACCTCTCTGCTTGGGATGACATGATTGACAGAGCCCAGTGACTTGCCACAGATGTCCTACATCTGTCAGCACTGGTTTTCCAGGTACTGGCTAAGTGTCATGCCACCCCTATGATGCGTTATTAGGCAGTGTTCCTAATGTTATTACCACCATAACAGCTACACATGTATGCAATCTGAGGGTCATGCTGCTCAACAGTAGATATCTAGCTGTCAGGATGCAGTCACTCAGCAGTTGTTGGAGTGGAGGACACATGTCTGCTGTAATGAAGAAGGGGTTCACATGTATGTGATTTATATTCCATACCATGGACAGTATCTGGGTTGTGAACCTATCCCACAAGCATGTCAAGTGTGCTTAAGGTCTCTGGGGCATGTTGTGTGGACAGATTGGTATCTTCAGAAGTAGCATTCCTGACCTCGTTTGCTGAGACCTGACTATGTAACTGAGGCAGTGATTGCACCTGCAAAGACAGTATGATACGGGGATTCATTGGAGCTATTGGTGTCTGTCCATACAGGGCATGTGTATAAGGCATGGTATTCCCTTTGTGGGGTACATTTGCAGACTCTACAGTTGTTGCAGTTGTCCAGTGGGGAACATGGCAAAAGAGCCACTGTACACATTGATTGGGCTACTGAGGGGATGGAACATGGTGCCATGTCCTTTAACTTGCTGGATAACACACAGTCAGGAGATGTAACACATCATAGTACTTTCTGATGTCAGTGGCACTGTTGTGGTCAACAGGTATGTAGACCACTACAATCATACCGTGGGTACTATCTGTGAGGCAATTTTCAGGAGAACTACCAATATAGTGGTTGCTGCCTAGCCAAGTGTGTTTGTGTATGATCCGTGGGTAGAGAGTAGTCTCTAAGTGTTAGAAGGGTTGCCTATATTGTTCACTAATCCATACTGTCACATAGTCATTCTACATGGCAGTAGACATTTAGGGCTCTGGATTGTGTACACCAACCTCTACGCTGTTTGACAACGGTTGGCCTTGTAATGTGAACATTGGGACATATACTTTGTCCTCAATATAATAATTGAGCAAAACCTGCCCCCAATGGATCCTGTTATTACACAATCACAGCGACACCCACACAGGGTACCGATGACAGACAGACAGACATGCACTTGCCCGTACTGAGTTTCAAACCCCTACCTAGTTATGTATTGTTACTACAGCATTATGCAGTCATCACACGCGCCATGGAGCTTATATGGTATACAGCTATGTGAAGGTATCTTTGAAGGTGAGTGACATCAGTAGCAGTGCTAAAGGAGGGTTAAGGGAAGTGTAGTAAGTGTGAATGATCACAAAATCAGGTCTCTACAAAGACACACACACACACACACACACACACACACACACACACACACACACACACACACTCTCACACAAACACACACACATTTTTACAATTGCCAGGACCAGGATTAGAACTCCTACCTAACAAGTTTGCTACACTATAGTATTATGCATTTATCGCATGTACCATTGAGCTTACAGGTTGGAGAACTGCCCAAAGGTATGTTTAAAGGTGAGTAACATCAGCAGCAGTGCTAAACGAAGGGTAAGGGAAGTGTAGTAAG
The DNA here is from genome assembly GCF_019279795.1 of Protopterus annectens. Taxonomy (NCBI): domain Eukaryota; kingdom Metazoa; phylum Chordata; order Ceratodontiformes; family Protopteridae; genus Protopterus; species Protopterus annectens. The sequence continues at coordinate 1,078,837,057 of NC_056737.1, forward strand.
TGTGAATGACCACAAAAACAGGTGTCTACAAAGACACACACTCTCTGTCAGACAAACACACACATTTTCACAGTTGCCATGACCAGGATTAGAGCTCCTACCTAATTAGTTTGTTACACTTAGTATTATGCAGTAATCACATGTGCCATGGAGATTATATGTTAGACAGCTGTGCAAAGGTATGTTTGAAGGTGAGTGACAGGAGCAGTGCTAAAGGAGGGGTAAGGGAAGAGTAGTAAGTGTGAATGACCACAAAATCAGGTGTCTACAAAGGCACACACACTCTCTCACACAAACACACAAATTTTCCCAGTTGCCAGGAACAGCATTAAAACTCCTACCTAAACCTAGTTTGCTACACTATAGTATTATGCAGTTATCGCAAGTGCCACAAAGCTTATATGTTGGAGAGCTCTCCAAATGTATGTTTGAAGGTAAATGACATCAGAAGTAGTGCTAAAGAAGATGTAAGGGATGTATAGTAAGTGTGAATGACCACAAAATCAGGTGTCTAATTAGAACTCCTACCAACTAGTTTACTGCACTATAGTACTGCAGAGTGCCATGGAGCTTATATGCTGGCGAGCTGTCCTAAGGTATGTTTGAATGTGAGTGACATCAGTAGCAGTGCTAAAGGAGGGATAAGGGAAGTGTAGTAAGTGTAAATGAATACAAAATCAGGTGTCTACAAAGAAACACCCACTCTCTCACTCAAACATTTTCACAGTTGCCAGAAGCAGGATTAGAACTCCTACCTAACTAGTTTGCTATCCTATAGTATTACACAGTTATTACAAGTGCCATGGAGCTTATATGTTTGTTCAAAGGTATCGTTGAGGGTGAGTGACAGCAGCAGTGTTAAAGGAGGAAGTGTAGTAAATGTGAATGACCACAAAATCAGGTGTCTACAAGGACACACACATTTTTCACAGTTTTCAGGACCAGTATAAGAACTCCTAACTAGTTTGCTACACTATAGTATTATGCAGTTATCACAAGCACCACTGAGCTTATAAGTTGGAGAGCTGTCCAAAGGTATCTTTGAAAGTGAGTGACATCAACAGCAGTGCTAAAGGAGGGATAAGGAAAGTTTAGTGTGCGTTGGAATAGCCTCAACCATATTCATCTAGAAACAAACACACACACTCACTCACACAACTTAACATTTGACAGGACTGAGATTACAACTGCTTCTTCTTCTTCTTTCAACTGCTCCCATTAGGGGTCACCACATTAGATCAACTGTTTCCATTTCTTCCTGTCCTCATCATCTTGCTCTGTCACACCAACCGCCTGCATGTCCTCTCTCACCACATCCATAAACTTTATCTTAGGCCTTCCTCTTTGCCTGTTACCTGGCAGCTTCATCCACTATAGTATTATACACTATAGTATTATGCATTTATCGCATGTGCCATGGAGCTTACAGGTTGGAGAACTGCCCAAAGGTATGTTTAAAGGTGAGTAACATCAGCAGCAGTGCTAAACGAAGGGTAAGGGAAGTGTAGTAAGTATGAATGACCACAAAAACAGGTGTCTACAAAGACACACACTCTCTCTCAGACAAACACACACACATTTTCACAGTTGCCATGACCAGGATTAGAGCTCCTACCTAATTAGTCTGTTACACTTAGTATTATGTAGTAATCACATGTGCCATGGAGATTATATGTTAGACAGCTGTGCAAAGGTATGTTTGAAGGTGAGTGACAGGAGCAGTGCTAAAGGAGGGGTAAGGGAAGAGTAGTAAGTGTGAATGACCACAAAATCAGGTGTCTACAAAGGCACACACACTCTCTCACACAAACACACAAATTTTCCCAGTTGCCAGGAACAGCATTAAAACTCCTACCTAAACCTAGTTTGCTACACTATAGTATTATGCAGTTATCGCAAGTGCCACAAAGCTTATATGTTGGAGAGCTCTCCAAATGTATGTTTGAAGGTAAATGACATCAGAAGTAGTGCTAAAGAAGATGTAAGGGATGTATAGTAAGTGTGAATGACCACAAAATCAGGTGTCTACAAAGACGCACACATTCTGTCTCACACAAACACACACATTTTCACAGTTGTCAGGACCAGAATTAGAACTCCTACCAAACTAGTTTACTACACTATAGTACTGCAGAGTTATCGCAAGTGCCATGGAGCTTATATGTTGGCGAGCTGTCCTAAGGTATGTTTGAAGGTGAGTGACATTAGCAGCAGTGCTAAAGTAGGGGATAAGGGAAGTGTAGTAAGTGTGAATGAACACAAAATCAGATGTCTACAAAGACACACATACTCTCTCACACAAACACACACATTTGTATGACCAGAAAATCAGGTGTCTACTAAGAAACACACACATACTCTCTCACACAAACACACACATTTGCCAGGACCAGGATTAGAACTCCTATCTAACTAGTTTGCTACACTATAGTATTACACAGCTATCACAAGTGCCACAGAGTTTATATGTGAGTGACATCAGTAGCAGTGCTAAAGGAGGGATAAGGGAAGTGTAGTAAGTGTAAATGAACACAAAATCAGGTGTCTACAAAGAAACACCCACTCTCTCACTCAAACATTTTCACAGTTGCCAGAAGCAGGATTAGAACTCCTACCTAACTAGTTTGCTATCCTATAGTATTACACAGTTATTACAAGTGCCATGGAGCTTATATGTTAGAGAGCTGTTCAAAGGTATCGTTGAGGGTGAGTGACAGCAGCAGTGTTAAAGGAGGGGTAAGGGAAGTGTAGTAAATGTGAATGACCACAAAATCAGGTGTCTACAAGGACACACACATTTTTCACAGTTTTCAGGACCAGTATAAGAACTCCTAACTAGTTTGCTACACTATAGTATTATGCAGTTATCACAAGCACCACTGAGCTTATAAGTTGGAGAGCTGTCCAAAGGTATCTTTGAAAGTGAGTGACATCAACAGCAGTGCTAAAGGAGGGATAAGGAAAGTTTAGTGTGCGTTGGAATAGCCTCAACCATATTCATCTAGAAACAAACACACACTCACTCACACAACTTAACATTTGACAGGACTGAGATTACAACTGCTTCTTCTTCTTCTTTCGACTGCTCCCATTAGGGGTTGCCACAGCAGATCAACTGTTTCCATTTCTTCCTGTCCTCTGCATCTTGCTCTGTCAAACCAACCGCCTGCATGTCCTCTCTCACCACATCCATAAACCTTATCTTAGGCCTTCCTCTTTGCCTGTTACCTGGCAGCTTCATCCTTAGCATCTTTTTCCCAATATACTCTGCATCCCTCTTCAGCACATGTCCAAACCAATGTAATATTGCCTCTCTGGCTTTGTCTCCAAACCTCCCAACCTGGGCTGACCCTCTAATATACTTATTCCTAATCCTGTCCATCCTCGTCACACCCAGTGCAAATCTTAACATCTTCAACTCTGCCATGTCAAGCTCTGACTCCTGCCTTTTTGTCAGTGCCACTGTCTCCAACCTGTATAACATAGCTGGTCTCACTACCCTCTTGTAGACCTTCCCTTTCACTCTTACTGGTACTCATCTGTCACAAATCACTCCTGACACTCTTCTTCACCCACTCCATCCTGCCTGTACTCTCTTCTTCACCTCTCTTCCACACTCACCATTACTCTGAACTTTTGATCCCAAGTACTTAAACTCATTCACCTTCACCACCTCTACTCCCTGCATCCTCACCATTCCTCTGTCCTCCCTCTCATTCACACACATATATTCTGTCTTAGTCCTGCTGACCTTCATTACTCTTCTCTCTAGAGCACATCTCCACCTTTCCAGGGTCTCCTCCACCTGTTCCCTACTCTCACTACAGATCACAATGTTATCTGCAGACATCATAGTCCACAGGGACTCCTGTCTGATCTCGTCTGTAAACCTGTCCATCACCATTGCAAATAAGAAAGAGCTCAGAGCTGATCCTTGATGTAATCCCACCTCCACCGTAAATGCATCCATCACTCCCACCGCAGACCTCACAGCTGTCACACTACCCTCGTACATATCCTGTACCACTCTTACATACTTCTCTGACACTCCCAATTTCCTCATACAATACCACAACTCCTCTCTAGGCACACTGTCATATGCTTTCTCTAAATCCACAAAGACACAATGCAACTCCTTCTGACCTTCTCAGTACTTTTCCATCAACAATCTCAGAGCAAACATCGCATCTGTAGTGCTCTTCCCTGGCATGAAACCATACTGCTGATCACTAATCAACACCTCCCTTCTTAACCTAGCTTCCTCTACTCTTTCCCATAACTTCATGCTGTGACTGATCAGTTTAATCCCTCTGTAGTTACTACAGCTCTGCACATCACCCTTATTCTTAAGAATCGGTACCAAAACACCTTTTCTCCATTCCTCAGGCATCCTCTCACTTTCCAAGATTTCATTAAACAATCTAGATAAAAACTCCACTGCCATTTCACCTAAACACCTCCATGCTTACACAGGTATGTCATCTGGGCCAACAGCCTTTCTGTTCTTCATCCTCTTCATAGCTATCCTTACTTCCTCCTTGCTAATCCACTGCACTTCATGATTCACTATCCGCACATCATCCAACCTTCTCTCCGTCTCATTCTCTTCATTTATCAATCCCTCAAAGTACTCTTTCCATCTGCTCAACACACTCTCCTCACTTGTGAGTACATTTCCCTCATTATCCTTTATCACCCTTACCTGCTGCACATCTTTACTAGCTCGGTCCCTCTGTCTAGCCAATCGGTACAGGTCCTTTTCTCCCTCCTTAGTGTCCAACCTTTTATACAACTCTTCATACGCCTTATCCTTAGCCTTCACCACCTCTCTCTTTGCCATGCACCTCATCTCCTTATACTCTTGTCTACTTTCTTCATCTCTTTGACAATCCCATTTCTTCTTCGCCAACCTCTTTCTCTGTATACTCTCCTGTACTGCTTCATTCCACCACCTGGTCTCCTTGTCCTCCTTCCTCTTTCCAGATGTCACACCAAGCACCCTTCTAGCCATCTCTCTTACTAGCTCTGCTATAGTTACCCAGCTAATTGGTAACTCTTCACTGCTACCCAGTGCCTGTCTTAACTCTTCCCTGAACATCACCTCACAATTACCCTTTTTCAATTTCCACCATTTGATCCTTGGTGCTGCCCTCACACTCATCCTCCTCTTCTTGATCACCACTGTCATCCTACAAAAGACCATCCTATGCTGCCTAACTACACCTTCCCCTGCCACCACTTTACAGTCTCCAATCTCCTTCAGATTGGCCCTTCTACATAAGATATAATCAACCTGTGTGCATCTTCCTCCACTCTTGTATGTCACCCTATGCTCCTCCCTCTTGTTAAAATATGTATTCATCACAGCCATGTCCATCCTTTTTGCAAAATCCACTATCATTTGACCATCTATATTCCTTTGCTTAACACCATACCTACCCATCACTTCCTCATCCCCTCTGTTCCCTTCACCAACATGCCCATTGAAATCTGCTCCAATCACCAGTCTCTCACCCTTGGGTACAGTCATCACCACTTCATCCAACTCACTCCAAAATTTTTCTTTTTCATCCATCGCACACCCAACTTGTGGAGCATATGCACTAACAACATTCATCATTTCATCATCAATTTCCACCTTCATAAACATCACTGTATCCGGCACTCTTTTCACCTCCAAAACACTCTTAGCATACTGTTCCTTCAGGATAATGCTTACGCCATTTCTCCTCCCATCCACACCATGATAAAACAATTTGAAACCACCTCCGATACACCTAGCCTTGCTCCCCTTCCATCTGGTCTCTTGCACACACAATATACCAACCATCCTTCGGTTCATCATATCAGCTAGCTCCCTCTCTATACCAGTCATACTGCCAACATTCAAAGTTCCGACCCTCACTATCAAGTCCTAGCCTTTACCTGCCTTCAGGCATGCCTTCCACCTCTTCTCCTCCTTTGGCCAGCAGTAGCGCAATTTCCGCCAGCACCCTGTTGGCCAACAGTACTGGTGGCGGTCGTTTTTAACCTGGGCCTCGACCGATCCGGTATGAATTTCTGTACAGTTTTCTGCATATATGATGTGGCAAAATTTTATGCCGGATGCCCTTCCTGATGCAAATCTCCCCATTTATCTGGGCTTGGGACCAGCACAAAGAAATGCACTGGCTTGTGCATCCCCAGTGGTTGAATTAGATTACAACTGCTACATGGATACTTGTTTGGACTGTAGTGTTATACAGTTATCACAAGCACCACTGAGACTATAGTACTGGGGGCTAACCAAAGGTATTTCTACAGTGAATGACATCAGCACATCATGTGATATAGGCCAATGGGATGTGTACTGGGTGGGATTCTCTCTGTCACTGTCTGTCTTTCTCTTCCCCACATCTGTGTGTGTGTGTGTGTGTGTGTGTGTGTGTGTGTGTGTGTGTGTGTGTGTGTGTGTGTGTGTGTGTGTGTGTGTGTGTGTGTGTGTGTATGTTTGACATATTATATTATATTATGTTGGCCTTAGATATGTGTGAGTATTCCTATCCAATGTGTGTGTGCAAAGTATCAATGGTGTACAATTTGGTATGTGTGCACAGACAGCTGTGAATAACCGATATATGTAGTCCGCTGTGTTGTGAGACATGGGCTTTATTTCTCTAAGTGTAGGAGCATGCCTAGTATGGCCTCCTATATTACGTGTGTGCATCCATTCCAGGGAGGGTTGAACTCCATTTCAGGGTTTTGTGCGCTACAGCTACACCTAGCAAACAGTTTCTGCAGGATATATGTAGATAGGTTGCCAATATGGAGAGACAATGGGCATAATATATAGGGGATACTGTAACTATTGCTTTCTGTGCTGCTTGTGTTGCATGTTTGATTGTAGCATAGATTTTCTGACATATGTACTATTTACTCTGTGATGTATCATGTCAACTACTGACAGTTATCATTCTTTGCTCACAGTTATTTACCAGGGAAATACAGGATGAAGAAAACTGAGGCCAGTATTCTGAGGCATGTAGACTACACATTCTGGCACACATCTACCATTGTGGAGGGGTAGCTACAGACAACAGACTGCTGGTTCTGTATAAATGGACCCGCACCTTGGTGCTATGCTGGCTGGGGATCCCCTTCTTGTGCTTTTCTCACCTTAACAGAATGGCCATATCCTGCTGGGGCCATACCTCTCAGCTGTACAGATACACCCAGGTTATCCAGAGGTAGAACTCATATATCTGGTCAGTTTACCTTCACACTGTGGTTTACAAGCAGTGTTGTGGCTATTCATTCCTGGGTTTGCAGTCAGGGGGTAGTATGGGCAGACATTAGAGTTTCAGACTTCACACACTCCATTACACCCATGCTTCTACACCCCCTCTGTTATTCTATCCTCTTACTAACATTTTGTAAGCAGTAGCTCAGAGGTATCCCTATAGTTGGGCCTTTATCCCAGTAGTATTTATGGCCTGGTCCACAGTCCTTGCAGTAGGACATGGGGAGGCATGCTACAGGCATTGGTCAACATGGCCTTGCATTTGTTTTGTGTTTACTTTGTTAGGTTGTTAGTTGGGACCCCCTGAGATTCTGTACATTGGCACTATGGGTGAGGCATGGGCCTTTGCCAGGGGACTGTAGGCCATTTGAGAGTGCTGCAGGCCATCTGTTACTGCAGTTCTACATGGGATTGTTGGGAGGGTGCACACCTGCAGACTTTAAACATTTGAAATGACTGTACTTGTATTCCGGTTACTCTGTTGGCTTCCATTTCATATTGTATTGTGACCTATCATGCAGAAAGGAGGCATATCAGTAGAGTACACATGTTAGATCTTAATGGCATAAATTTCAGTTTCAGACTTCTTACCCTTCAAAACTAGAATGCAACTGCCAAACCTGTTGTAATATGTCTGAATAGGTCTCGAAGGGCGGGGTGGGGGGGGCAGTTCACCATTGCCATCATTTGGGGGCCTTAGCCCAACCTTTCTTTATGGTCATTCTACACCTGTCCTGCTGATTGAGGCTGGTGGTGGGTATGTGACCCTCACTGACATCCATGTCTGTGACCTACTGACACCCACAGCTATTTGGGCAATCACATATGCTGCAGTGGGTTTTGTCACCTTCTGTAGTGCTGCCTATTATGTTGACACCAGTATTTCATGTGAATTTCCTGCTGTCCCATATAGCTGTCTGCTGCTATCCCATTCAGCCACCCAATTCCCTTGCATGCATATCATACATTCAACTATGAGAACATACTACTCCATTCAGTAATTGCTAAGATGGGTGACTTACCTTGTTGCTGGGCCAGTATTGAGGATGATGCTGGAGGGCTGACTATGTCAGATGCATGTAGTACACTCCCTATACATGGTAAAGCACAGGTAGTGTCATGTTTGGCATCCCTTTTACTGTATGTGCGAGTTAGAGAGATATATCAGTCCCTGGGTCCCCACAGTGTCAGTGTGTGTGCTATGCATTACCTCTTTGCCAAGGCCTGGGCATACTGGGCATGCCTCCTTCTGCCTATAGGGGCAGGCTCAGGATGTTCCTCCTCCAAGTCCCTCTGTGCCTGTGCTGGCATTAGCAATAGTGAGGGGGGGCTGTGTGGCCCTGCCCAGTGCTGTTCCTGCTGCAGCTGTTTCTGCAGGATCATATTGTGTAGCATGGCACATACTATGAACATTTGTGCACATGTAGCTGGAGAGTACTGCAAGGCTCCACTGGATATATTAAGGCAGTGGAACCATGACTTGAGCATCCCAAACACATGCTCTACAATGATCCTGGTTTTTGTGTGTGCCTCATTATGGTGTTCTTGTTCGGGTGTGTGTGCATTTCTGATGGGTGTCATCAGCCATGGCTCCAGTGCACAGCCAGCATCCCCCACTAGATGGCCATATGGGATGTCCCCACTGGCAAACGCCTGATACAGCTGTGAGCAATGCCAGATGTGGGAGTCGTGATAGCTTCCAGGGCTGCCATCACACACATTCATGATAATGCCCTGGGAATCGCACACAACCTGGCAGTTGATGGAGGGGAAGCCCTTGTGGTTTATGTAGACCCTACCCTGCTCACCAGGTGGTGCTTTGATGTGGATGTGCATGCAGTCTATAGCACCAACTACCTCAGGGTATTCTGCTATACAGCGGAAGAGACACATACTTCTCCTTAATGCCTCATGGGTGTTGGTGAAATAAATGTGCTCATTGGCATGTGGTGTCATGGCATCCAGGAACTGGTGGAGTACCCTGGATGCTGATGTCTGTGAGACCCCCATGATATCCAAATTGGTCTTTGGAAGGTACCTGTGGGTAGTATTCCTTAAGCCTAGACATGCCTTCACTGGGATGGATTCCCCTCTATTAGTTCTGTGTGTGAGGCATGGCCGGCACATCTCAATGATTTACTGTAGAATGTCCCTGCTCACCCTATAGTGCTCCACTATCTCCAGCTCATGTAGGCCCTGGTAGGTTACCCAGGGTCTGTACACTCTTCTATTCCTCCTCACTGTGGGTCGGTTGTCAGCATTCTCCTCCTCACCACCCTCAGTCTGTAGCATATTGATGGAGTAGAGCAGCAGCAGCCTCTAACATTTTTAGCTGGTTTTGCCAGTTAAAATCCCCCGTCTATGTACACCGGTGATGTAGAGTTTGTGGGGAAAAAGCAGTCTGAAAGGTGTTTGCATAGTTTATATTACTGTGCTGAGCTGCTGCATGTGTGATTGGCTGATTCTGATACATTCTACCTGCCAGCTATGCTAGTTCTCCTTGATTGCCTTCCTACTGCTATTTGCCCAAAGAGCAGCCTGAAAGAGTGTTTGCATAGTTTACAGTAGTGTGCTGGGCTGCTGCAAGTGTGATTGGCTGATTCTGATACATTCCACCTGCCAGCTATGCTAGTTCTCCTTGATTACCTTCCTACTGCTGTTTCCCCAAAGAGCAGTCTGAAAGGTGTTTACATAGTTTGCAGTAGTGTGCTGGGCTGCTGCATGTGTGATTGGTTGATTCTGATACATTCCACCCGCCAGCTATGCTAGATCTCCTTGATTACCTTCCTACTACAGTTTTCCCTTTCCAGTTCCTCCCTATTTAAGCCCTGAGGTGCGCCACGCATACCCAATGCTGAAATGTAAACAGTGCTGCCATTTCCTCTTTTTTTTTAAAACCCGGTACATGGCATGCACACCCATTTAGGCTATGTACACAGTGCTCATGGACCTCTGACACACCCCCTTCCTTAGCTGTGCCTAGCTAAGGGTAAACATGGACCACAGAGCTCCAATGAGTTTAAAACAAGCATGACACACCCCCTTATGAAGTCATCCAGGTCTTAGACTTGTACTGTTCTATTTCCGCACCTACACAGTTAGGTACAAGCTGATACTTTGATGAATTATGTGATTCAGTATAACTCTCCTCATTTGCATACCCCAGTGTGTAGGTCATTAGTTACTGCTCTAAAATGGACCCTTTCCCCTTGACAACCAATGCTTCCTGGTAATGTTTACATTCTGCATGCCATTGACTATAATGGCAAAATGCAGAATTAACTTAAAATTGACATTTCTCATTTTATTTTTTTAATTTTAGCATGATCCAATTTGCACGCTGCTACCCTAAGCTTAAACGACCAAGATTGGCTAAAAAAAAAAAAAAGTTTAATTTAAAAAAATAAATAAACTGCTTTTAATGCCAATGGCCTTACATTTGGCCATTGGCATATGTATTGAACATAATACATGCTTTTACACGAGCTGTCATGCCTCCATTTTGTCAGATGCAGAAATGTATTCGGTTACTAGCCAAATACATTTCTGCATTGACACTGTTCTTATACGGAGTTCGTGCAGCTTGGTGAATCACAAAAATCACCTCATTTACATGTTTTTACCAGCAATTGAGGTGATTTACATATTTGCCGGTTTTCCGTGCTGGAACAGTGAAGAGCTGCTATTCTGAATCGCTCAGTGGCCATTTTCCATGCAGGAGCTCCTACAATGTTCCTGCATGGAAATTTAGGCTTCCTGAATCCTGGGGAGAATCTGTGACCATCTATCTGAAATATGGAGAAAGCTGGATAGTGATGCCCTTTCTAAGCATATAAATGATTTGATGATACCCATTCTTTTAAGTTTATGGTGTTACTATATATTCCCACTGATTTTAGAGGAGGTGATATAACAAATAAAACTGAATGTATGGAGTATCACTGGATAAATGAATTAAGGGCAGACAAAAGTCCTGGATTAAATGTTGCAAATAACGTTAAACCTATTTTAAAGATGAGACATCTTTGATAGTTTTAACTATGTACTCAATTGATTAATTGTCTCACTATTACTGCAAGTATTTAAATGAAGAGCTGTAGCACTGGTGTTTTTTACAACTTGAAAAAGCATTTGCGAAAGCCTGCTGGCTTGTCTTTAATAAAAGTGTTCTGCGTGGTTCCTTGAACTGTTTTTTTTTTTTGTATCTCAGTACTGTCTCCTGTATGATATATATGTTAAGTTCAGAACTGGACACAGCACTGACAGAGCCATAGCTGTAATCTCAGAGAAAATCCTGAGCAAAATGGATAAAGGTAGCAACACAGGATCTGTTGTTCCTTGATCTTTGAAACACATTTAACATTGTCACATATTGTATCTGCTCCACATATAGTCAACTAGTTCAGGGATTAACTTTAAGGCAGATCCAATGGGTAAATAGAAAATTTGTTCCTAAACCCAAAAGAGGTGGTCAGGGCTGGCCTTTAGTCAACTGGTGCCCTAGGAAAAGGTCTCCAAAGCACCCCCCACATCACCCGATGACTCCATCCTGGTACATGCAGTACCTTCATACAGCAGGTTGTGTACATCCAGATTATTGGAAAAGTGCCCCTGCTAGAGCGGCACCCTAGGCAGCTGCCTATTTGCCCTATGCTTAAGGTTGGCTATGAAGGTAGTATAACCTCTCAAAGCATTAAGAAGACATTTGCAGTTTATGATGCTGCCTGACAGAATATGAAACCATATTGGTAAACTGTAACTCATAGAACTATCTATGTGATGCTGCCTTGCTTTTCTTTAGTTTGACAATTAGGAAGATAAATAACTGATTCCAAGTGGATTACTTTGAACTGGTGCCTTGATAGCAATAAGCCAATTTTCAATACCAATGACATCAAAATCAACACCTTTGACAAGAAAATACCAATAGAGGAAATAATGCTCAAATTTATACCAAAGAATGTAGCTATTTAAATGTTCTCTGTAGAAAAATCTATGCATTTCTGTTACAGCAGGTCATATACATTCAATATTTTCATACAGCAGGTCTTGTACATGCAATAATTTCATATCATACAGCAGGTCATGGACATGGAATACTTTTATACAGCAGGTCATGTATGTGCAATACTTTCATACAGTACATCATGTACATTTCATACTTTCATATCATACAGCAGGTCATGTACATGCAATACTTTCATACTGCAGGTCATGTACATGCAATACTTTCATACAGCAGGCCATTTACATACAATATCTTTATACAGCAGGCCATGTACATGCAATATTTTCATACAGCAGGTTATGTACATGCAATACTTTCATACAGCAGGATATGTACATGCAATATGTTCATGCAGCAGGTCATCTACATGCAATACTTTCATACAGCAGGTCATCTACATGCAATACTTTCATATCATACAGCAGGTCATGTACATGCAATACTTTCATACAGCAAGTCATGTACATGCAATACTTTCATACAACAGGTCATGTACATTCAATGCTTTCATACAGTAGGTCATGTGCATGCAATACCTTCATACAGCAGGTCATCTACATGCAATACGTTCATATCATACAGCAGGTCATGTACATGCAATACTTTCATACAGAAAGTCATGTATATGCAATACTTTCATACAATAGGTCATGTACATGCAATATGTTCACACTTTAGCAGGTCATGTACATGTAATACTTTCATACTGCAGGTCATGTACATGCAGTACCTTCATACAGCAGGTTGTGTACATGCAATACTTTCATATCATACAGCAGGTCATGTACATACAATACATTCATACAGAAAGTCATGTACATGCAATACTTTTTAACAGCAGGTCATGTACATTCAATGCTTTCATACAACAGGTCATGTACATGCAATATCTTCATACAGCAGGTCATGTACATGTAATACTTTCATACTGCAGGTCATGTACATGCAATACTTCCATACAGCAGGTTATTTACATTTAATACTTTCATACTACAGGTCATGTGCATGCAGTACTTTCATATCATACAGCAGGTTATGTACATGCAATACATTCATACAGAAAGTCATGTACATGCAATACTTTCATACAGCAGGTCATGTACATTCAATACTTTCATACAGCAGGTCATGTACATGCAATACCTTCATACAGCAGGTCATGTACATGTAATACTTTCATACTGCAGGTCATGTGCATGCAATACTTCCATACAGCAGGCTATTTACATTTAATACTTTCATACTGCAGGTCATGTACATGCAATACTTTCTTACAGCAGGTCATGTACATGTAATCGTGTACATGCAATACTTCAATACAGCAGGTTATTTACATTTAATACTTTCATACTGCAGGTCATGTACATGTAGTACTTTCATATCATACAGCAGATCATGGACATGCAATACTTTCATACAGCAGGTCATATACATGCAATACTTTCATGCAGCAGGTCATGTAGATGCAATACTTTCATATCATACAGGAGGTCATGTACTTTCAATACTTTCATACAGCAGGTCATGTACATGCAATACCTTCATACAACAGGTCATGTACATGCAATACTTTCAAACAACAGGTCATGAACGTGCAATACTTTCATACAGCAGGCCATTTACATGGACTACTTTCATACAGCAAGTCATACATGTAATATTTTCATACAGCAGGTCATGTACATGGAATCCTTTCATAGAGCAGGTCATGTCCATTTAATACTTTCATATACAGCAGGTCATGTACATGCAATACTTTCATATCATACAGCAAGTCATTTACATTTAATACCTTCATACAGCAGGTCATGTACGGTTCATAGGTTCATAGGTTCATAGGTTCATACTAGGCTATCTGCCCGAGGGCATTTACAAGCCTAGCCCATAGTTTTGTGGCTTACGCCACCCCTTTAGTATGGGGAACTATACCCATTATTTTGCTGTGCCTCTGTCGAGCAGTGACACTGAGGTAATCCCTGGGGTATATCTGCGATCTCCCATCCATTGGTCAAGATTTCTCTTGAACAAGGCCAGCGAGGTGCTCTGCCTCACATATACCGGGATTTTATTCCACAGCATAGGAGTCTTTGGGTGATGAATCTATCCTCCAGCACATCCTATTAATAGCCGTGTCGAGGTTTAAGTCTCCCCCTTGTGGCTCTGGCGGATCTAGATTTTTGAGGTGAAGCATATTCATCAAATCTGGGTTTGACATGGCCTTGTATGTTAGGCAAAGGTCACCTCTGAGCAAGCGGTGGCGACTGAATAGAGCTGGAGTTCTTTCAGTCGGGCAGCATAGGACAGATGTTTGAGACCCTTTATCCTTTTGGTGAGGAACTTTTGTGGCCTCTCCAGCTGCTGCAAGTGTCGGGTCAGATACATTCCGAATGGGGCATTGTACTCAATCATTGGTCTGATGAGTGATGAGTATAGGAGACTATGACCTCCCTTGATCTAGATGAGAATCCCTTCATGATAAGGTGGGCAATGTAGAAGGTCTTCCTAACTACTTTAGCTACATGGGTGTTGAATGACAGACTACTATCAACCTGGGTCCCCAGGTCCCTGATAACTTCTTCTGTGCTCAGTGGATTGCCACCTATTTGGTAGCTAGGGGTAACCTTGTTTTTCCCGAAGGGTATGCATATGCATTTGTTGCCATTTAACTTTAGGCGATTGCTCTGGCACCAGTTATCCATTTCTGTGAGACCCTTCTGAAGGATATCTGTGTCAGATGTGTTTTCTACTATGGCCCAGTTTGCAGTCATCTGCAAACTTTGTCAGCCATAACCCTCCTGTGTTTGCTTGTACTTGGAAAAGTAGATGCCAAACAAGAGTGGGCCCAGGACTGAGCCCTGTGGTACACCACTTGTGACAGGCTTTGAGTCTGACATGGCGCCAGCAACTCTGACCCTGTGGGTTCTGTCACTCAGCCAGTTTGCAACCCATCTTGTGATGTATGGGTTAACATTTAAGCTGATGAGTTTTCAATGATACCGAGTGGGGTATTGTATCAAGGCCTTCGCCAGATCGAGGTAGGCTGTATGGACTGCCTTTCCCTCATCAATGGCTTTGGTGACTGTTTCAAAAAGTCAACCAAGTTTAGAAGGCATGATCTGCCTTTGACAAAGCCAAACTGGGATGGATCCAAAGTCTGCAAATTCCCTATGTCTTTATTTATGAGGTCCATTATGATCCTCTCCATGGCTTTGCAGATAAGGCTTGTCAAGCTAATGGGCGGTAATTTCCAGGGTCGGTGGAGGCACCGCCTTTGTGAAGTGGGACCACAGTTGCAGTGCGCCACTCCTGGACGTATCCAGAGGTAAGACTATGATTAAACAGCTGTCCTAGCTGTGGGTTTAATTCCTCGTTGAGTTCGTGGAGCACACAGCCGGGGACACCATCAGGTCCCATGGATGCTGTGTTTTTTGCTTTGGAGAGAGCAGTTCTCACTTGGGCGTTGGAGATGTTTGGGGGGCTGCAATCGCTTGGTATAGATATCTCTCCTTTTGGGGGGGGGGGAGTTTGCACTGAACCTGTCAGCCAGTATGTTGGCAATGTCGCAGTTGGAAGACACTGGAACCACCACAATGCTTAAAATCAAACAATTCTTATTTAATTAAGTAAAAACAAGCGCTTTCACGCACAATAATCGTGCGCTTCATCAGGTTACAAAATTTTTTTAAACTTAAAACATTCCTTATATACAGAAAGTCAAAGTATTAACAAACAATCAAGCAAGTAATTTAGGTTAAATCATTGAGTCAGCTTATTAGCTAGATAGGAAATACTGCCCATAAAAGGCAAAGCAGGAAACCATCAGAATGTTAACAAACAGTCAATCAAGCGATTTAATCAAATCATTAAGACAGCTTGTTATCTAGATAGGAAATACTGCCCATATAAGGTAAAACAGGAAACCATACTAATACATCCATTTTCATTCAAAGTGTGTAGTATGTATAAGAAAACTTTAAAAGTTATATTTAAAGTCCATTGACAAAATCTATTTTCCTAAATGTAACTACTTATCATAACCATTATAAATTAATAGCATTGAAGTAAGATGAATGCTACATATGTCAATAATGAATCTTCTATTGAATATACATAAGGAAATCTAACAACCATTTATAAAACAAATAGGCAAATAAAAAGAAACAAAAAGTGCATGGAGGGAGAGGGAGGGACAGGGAAGAAAGGGGGAAGGAGGAGTGGGGGGGTGAGGAGAGGAGGGAAAAGACTGTGAAAGGCAGAGTAGGGGTATGATTTGAAAGGAACAGGGAGGGAGGGGAGGAGGGAAAAGGAAATATGGGATAGGGAAAGGATGGAAGGGAAGCGAAAGGAAGGGTGTGCAGGAAAGAACAAGTAGAAAAGAGAGATAAAGAATAACAAAAAGAAGGATAAAATAAAATGAAATAAGATAAAAGAAAAGAAAAACCAAAAGTTACAATAGTGCAGGCTTAAGATTAATGGCTGAATTTAGCCCTGGTGCCTTATGAGCTCTAAGTTTAAGGATCCATTTCAGCTCACTTAATTCAAGGGCTCCTAGAATCTCCCTCTCTTCTATTCAAATGCTGTATCTGTAGTACCCTAAATCTGAATCCATGTTTCGGATATAATTGGCAGTGTTTAGCCAGGGCATTGTTAATATTAGCTTTTCTTATATCGTAGATGTGATTATAGACTCGATCTTTGAGTCTACGTGTGGTCATTCACATAATATGCCTCATAACTATCACAATCAGCTAAATATACAACATTTGCTGTATCACATGTTGCATATAAGTTGGATTCAAATAATAAACCTAGTTCAACATGTTCAAACTTTCGCTCAGTTGAAATAAATTTACAGGTAGAGCATTTCCTGCATGGGAAGGTTCCCTGCTTAAACCTTACTCTGATGTCTACTGGTTCAATCTTAGTATTCTCTCTACATAATAATCTCTTTAAATTAAAACAATTATTGTATCTAAAATTGGGTCTCTCCCCTACAACTCTCAACAATTCACCATCCATAGTGAGTAATTTCCAGTTGCTAAAGATGATATCCCTAATATATTTAATGTCATTCGTATATTTGATGTCAAAATAAACTTGACTTTTAATTTTAGATCTGGTAGTAAGTCCTGTATTTCTACTTAAAGCCCCACTTTTTTGAGGCCTTTCCCCATTCTTGTTAGTTTCATGTCTAAAACTAGAAACCAACTCAGGGGGATAACCCCTATCCAAAAAGCATCTAGCCTGAAAATCCAAAAGACATTCTTTAGCACCATCGATATCACAAAGTTTCTCTATTCTTGTAAATTGATTTCTAACAATGTTGGGGAAGATATATCTAGGATGCATACTCCCATAATGGAGTATACCATTCCTCCAACATGGTTTCCTGAATAAGGAGGTGGTAATCTCACACAGTGCATTTTATAAATAGTAATGTCAAGATAGTTTACTTCTATAAAGAGTGCTCGTAGGTAAAACTCAGGAAAGATGTGGTTGAGTTCATATATTCTATAAACTCATTCAGTAATTCGATACCTCCATTCCAAAAAGGAGGATATCGTCAACAAAACGTCTGTATAATATGACGTTAGCTCTAAATTTTACGTCATTAAAATAAATGTCTTTTCCCATATGTAGACCAAATTGGCATAGGCATTGGCACAGGGGTGCCATGGCCACCCCCATGTTTGCCTAAACATCTTATCTTGAAACAAAAAAACATTGTTATTCAAGATAAGATCTAAAAGACTACAGATAGTCAGTTGCTCAGTATTGTCTAGTCCACTCATTTCAACCATGCAATCCCTAACTGCCTCTATCCCAAATTCATTGGGAATACTGGTGAATAGATTTTTTATATCCAGAACAACCATCAGGGTGTCAGATCTCAAGCTATCCAATAGAGTCATGCTCTTCAGATCATCTAATAAATCAAATGAATTCTTTAATATGGTAGGAATGGAACCTATCAAGGGGCCCAGTTTGGACTGTACATAGTGGGATGCATGTTCGGTAACCCACAGCCTCCCAGATACAATAGGTCGTAGGGGTGGAGGGAAAATCCCTTTATGTAATTTGGGAAGGCCTTTAATAAGGGGGATTAAAGGAGCTTCAATCATCAGGTAGTCATATAAAGTTTTGTCAATACATCTCGTCATTAAAAGATCGTAAAATGTATCATGGACATTTCTTATTATAGAGTTTACCTTAGCTTTGTCCAGTTCCATATAGGCTAAATCATTAGTTAACATCTCCATCATTAAATCGTGATAGAAAACAGCATCCATGGCTACAAATCCCCCCCCTTTATCGGCGGGTCTGAACACTAAATTAACATCATTTCTCAACGACTCTAGTGCTTGCTTCTGTACACCATCCATATTCACAAATAAATTCTTATGTGTTTTCCCCTTATAATAAAGGTACAGATCATGTTCACATGCTCTTAAAAAGCAGTCAACTTGACTTGGTAAGTGTGGTATAAAAGTACTTTTTCTCTTGTTCATAGTATTTTTACAATTTACAGTTTCTTCACTAGTGTCCTTAAATAAACATTTTAAAGCTATCTTCCTAGCAAATTTTCGTAACATAATCAGTGTATCTGATAAGCTACTACCTTGGGAGGGTATGAAGGAGAGACCCCTATTTAGAACAGAACATTCAATGTCCGAAAAAGTTTTTGACGATAAATTAAAAAATATTTAGTTCCTCTTTCTCCTTGGTTCGCGAACTTCGCCTGATAGTTTGCACTTCCCTCTTCCTCTGCTGGTTGAGCGCTCCTGTGTCCGAACCCTGTAGGGTAGAGGAAAATTTAGGGTAGTTGCTACCCCCGGAGTTAAGTTCATAGGCTGTCCATTGTCTTTTGGTCTCGCACCTGCATTTATTACACCTTTGAAACCTTCCTGGTTACAGGGAATAGTGGAGGTAGATGAAGTAATAGTCCCTGCCGTATTTGTAGGACTGAGATCATTATTGGAAGCAATATCAATCAATTTGTCAGTCTGTTTGGTCGTACTGGGTGTGCTAGACTGGGCATCAGTTGTCCGCTCATAATTATCTTCTATGGAAGCCACAGTATTTACTCTCGGCCACATAAAAATGCGGCCGAGTTGGAAATCATCACAGTCTCTTTTAAGTTTCTTTAATTTTACTTGCTCTAGCTTGTTGCTATAGTTGTTGGCAATGTCTGTAGGATCAGTAATCTTCACATCATTTTTAACTAGTTCTGAGCATATCTGGGAGTTTCCTCCCAGGTTTCTAACATAGCTAAAGAAGGCCTTATGATTGTCTTTTGAGTCTTTAGCTATTTTTCTCTCAAAATTTGCTTTGGATGATTTTATGAGAGCTCTTAGTTTTTTACTTATAGTGATCAAGGGTGTCTTACCTTTTAAGGATTTTGCTCTATCTTGTAGTAGCTTCCTCCTTTTTGTTGTAGAGTTTGTTTATGGCTGGGGTCCACCAGACTGGACGCTTGCCTTTGGTACAAAGAGTCTTTGTTTTGCTTGGGATTGCCTTATCCATGCAGTCTGCAGGTGCTGGTAGAAGGCATTTGTAAGTGATTCAGCGGCTTGAGTACTGTTTTCCGCTGGCTCGGGGGCCTTAAAGGAGACCACACTAGTCTTTAGAAGTGTGAAGTCGGCTTTGAAGTTCTTTACTGTGGTCTTTTATTTCCGGTGGCCGTGGGATGAGGACCTCCAGCGAGATTAGGTTGTGATCTGATCTCACCAGTGAGGGGTATACTTCCGGTGTTGAACATTGTGCTCCCATGTTCGTGATGATGAGATCAAGTATGTTTTCTCCTCTTGTGGGGATGGTGACTAGTTGTTCCATGGCATTTGAGTTTATGAATTCCAGGAACTTTTGGGCTAGGGTGTTTGGGCTTGAGTAGTGTTCCCAGTCTATATTAGGGTAATTGAAGTCACCTAGTATGATGGTGTTTGGTGATACATTTATCCCCTCTAGTGTTTTCAGGAAGGCCATGTGAGGTTCCTGAGTTTGTGAGGTGGCCTGTAACATGCTACAATTTGCAGAGCAGTCTTGCCTATGGTTAATTGCACCTGGATGGTCTCCGATGCATCGTGCGTTGCCACCAGTCTTGAGGTGTGGGTGTCCTTGATGAATATGGATACCCCCTCCTTTCTTGGTATTGTCCGGATTTTGGGGCGGGCAGCGTGATAAGAGGTAAAACCTGATAGTGCTGGGGTGCTCTCAGGAGCCTTGAACCAGGTTTCTGTCACTGCACAGACATCGATGTTCTCCATACTGAGAAGGGCCTCGAGTGCGTGCATTTTGAGATTTAGACTTCTGGCATTGAGCAGCATTACCCTTAGTTTTTCCTTTTTGTGTTCTAGGGTGGTAGGTTTAGAATTTGAGCCTTGCCTAAAAGGCACTATGGGGTGGCAAGAGCCTTTGCTAATATCCGGAATCCCAGGGTGACAGGTGCAAGCCGTCCCACTTGTGAAGCAGCGTGGCTTGTCAGCATGTCATCCCAGGCAGACATTGGATCCCCTTTGAATGACACCAGAGTTTAAGCCAATTGTTAAAGCTGATCATCTTATCTCTGTATTGTGGCATCATTCTTGGTGAAGGTAGGATACTGCTCAAGGTCAGGGTCATACCTGCCTGGGCTACATAATCAGAGAGCTCCTCAATGTCTCTTTTCATGTAGTCAAGGAGTGCGTCTCAGGTCGTTTACACCAGTGTGGACAATGACTGAGTCGTATTTGTACCTGCTGTTGAGAGACCTGAGTGCTTGCGTTATGTGGCGGATTCTAGCGCCCGACAGGCAGCTTACTGTGACCTTCTCCTTACTCAGTCTGGTGGCGGAACGTCAGTGTGTCTGACTATGGGGTCACCAATGACTAGTGTGTCTGGCATTGTGTTTGGCCTTAAGGGCTGTGACTGTTTGACACTCTGACTGTGAGGTCTATGTGTTGCAGGTGTTGTGTTCTGAGGTGGTGGTTGTTTGGGTGTCTGCTTTGGTGGCCTCTGCTGTTTTGGTAGATTTTTGATCAGAGCCGCCGAGTATGTCTTTGTGTGTTTATGTGTATGATTTGAGGTTGTGATGGTACTATGTGAGACTGGGTCTATAGTGTGTGTGGTAACCTTCTCCTCCTGACTGGTCTTGCCAGTCCTATGTTGAGAGAGCTCAGCCTCCAGTTTGGCCATATAGTTGCATCTCTCGCATGTATTTGTGTTTTGTGGGAGGAGGAGAGTTAACACTTTCATACTGCAGGTCTTGTATATTTAATACTTTCATACTCCAGGTCATATACATGCAGTACCTTCATACAGCAGGTTGTGTACATGCAATACTTTTATATCATACAGCAGGTCATGTACATGCAATACATTCATACAGGAAGTCATGTACATGCAATACTTCCATACAGCAGTTATTTACATTTAATACTTTCGTACTGCAGGTCATGTACATGCAATACTTTCATACAGAAAGTCATGTACATGTAGTACCTTCATACAGCAGGTCATACATGCAATACTTTCATATCATACAGCAGGTCATGTACATGCAATGCCTTCATACAGCAGGTCATGCACATGCAATACATTCATACAGCAAGTCATGTTTCATAGTTTCATAGTTTAGTACTAGGCTATCTGCCCTGGGGCATTTATAAGCCTAGCCCTAGTGATGTGGCTTTCGCCACCCCATGTAGTGTTACTAAAGTGTACAGAATAGATTTAGAATACTGTGCCTTTGTCTAGTAGTGACACATTGAAGACCCCCTTACTTATTAAAATTAGTTTACTGTGCCTCTGTCTAGTAGTGACACAGGGATGACCCCCGGGGTAAACCTACGATCTCCCATCCACTCGTCAAGATTTCTCTTGAAGAGAGTCAGTGAGGGGCTCTGCCAAACATGAACTGGGATTCTGTTCCAGAGTATGGGAAGCCTCTGAGTTATGAATCTGTCCCTCCAGCATGTCCTATTCATATTTGTGCTGAGGTTTAAATCTTTAGCTCTCGTGGTTCTAATGGATTTGGATTTTTTGAGGTGGAGCATGTCCATCAATTTCTGGTTGGACATGGCCTTGTACGTCAGGCACAGATCACCTCTGAGCAGGCGGTATGCTTCTGAATAGAGCTGGAGTTTCTTTAGCCTGGCAGCATATGACATATGTTGGAGACCCTTGATCCTCTTGGTGAGGTACTTTGGGGGTTTCTCCAGCTGTTGTAAGTGCCGGGTGAGGTACATACCAAATGGGGCATTGTACTCAATCATGGGCCTGATAAGGGAGGAGTATAGGGGTACAATGACCTCCTTTGATCTGGATGTGAACCCCTTCATGATAAGGTGGGCAATGTAGAAAGTCTTTCTAACCACTTTGGCAACGTGGGTGTCAAATGAGAGGTCACTATCGACTTGGGTCTCCAGGTCTCTGATTACTTTTTCTGTACTCAGTGGGTTACTGTCTATGTGATAATTTGTGGGTACTTTGTTTTTCCCAAAGGGGATGACTATACATTTCTTGGCATTCAGTTTAAGGCCATGATTCCGGCACCAGTTGTCTGTTTTGGTGAGGCCTTTCTGTAGGATGTATGCGCCAGCTGGTGTATCGACTATGGCGCCTAGTTTGCAGTCATCTGTGAACTTTGTTAGCCACAACCTTCCCATGTTTGCTTTCACATCTGAGAAGTAAATGCCGAACAAGAGGGGTCCCAGGACAGAGCCCTGTGGGACACCACTTGTGACTGGCTTTGAGTCTGACATGGCTCCCGCAATTTTGACTTTATGGGTTCTGTTCTTTAGCCAGTTTGCAACCCATCTTGTGACATATGGATTTATATTTAAGCTGTTGAGCTTGTCTATGATGCCTGAGTGGGGTATTGTGTCGAAGGCTTTAGCCAAGTCCAGGTAGGCTGTATGGACTGCTTTGCCCTCATCAATGGCTCTAGTGACTGTTTCGAAAAAGTCAACCAGGTTCAAAAGGCAGGATCTGCCCTTTACAAAGCCGAACTGGGTGGGATCAAGTGTCTGTAGGTCCCCAATGTCATTGTTTATGAGTTCCATAATGATTCTTTCCATAAATTTGCAGATCAGGCTGGTTAAGCTTATGGGGCGGTAGTTCCCAGGGTCTGTAGCGGAGCCTCCTTTGTGGAGTGGGGACCACTGTTGCTGTACGCCAGTGTTCAGGTACATATCCTGTAGTAAGGCTGAGGTTAAATAGCATTTTTATATGCAGGTTTAGCTCCTCTTGGAGTTCACATATCACGCAGCCCGGGATACCATCAGGTCCCATTGATACTGTGTTTTTTGCTTTGCTGAGGGCGGCTCTCACCTGGACATCTGAGATGACAGGGAGGTTACATTCAGTTGGGATAAGTATTTCTTCTTTTGGGGGTGAGGGAGGGGAGAAATTTACACTGAACCTGTCTGCCAGAATGTTGGCAATATCTGTGGGTTCGGTAAATTTTTTTGTCGTTGTGTACTAACTCTGAGCATATCTGAGGGTTTCTGCCCAGGTTTCTAACATAACTGAAAAATGCCTTGTTGGTTATCTTTAGTGTTCTTGGCGATTTTTCTCTCAAAGTTGGCCTTGGATGTTTTTATGAGAGAACGTAGCTTTCTACTAGTGCTGATCAGAGATGCCTTCCCTTTATGGGATTTTGCTCTGTCTAGCAGTAGCTTCCTTCTTTTGTTATACAATTTGTTTATGGCTGGGGTCCACCAGACAGGATGCTTTCCCTTGGTGGAGAGGGTCTTGGTTTTATTTGGGATTGCACGATCCATGCATTCTTGGAGATGTCCATAGAAAGCATTTGTGTAGGATTCAGCATTGTGGGATGTGGCTTCCATTGGCCCAGTGGGCTTAAATGATACCATCTCAGTCTTAAGAAGTGCAAAGTCGGCTTTTGAGAAGTTTTTCACTGTAGTCTTGTTGTGC
This sequence comes from Protopterus annectens, assembly GCF_019279795.1. Lineage (NCBI taxonomy): Eukaryota > Metazoa > Chordata > Ceratodontiformes > Protopteridae > Protopterus > Protopterus annectens. Next base: position 1,078,861,257 of record NC_056737.1, read on the forward strand.
TGGGGGTGGAGGTGGAATATGTATATCCAGGGTGATTAGTTTGTGGTCAGATCTCACTAGTGAGGGGAATACTTCTGGTGTGGAGCATTTTGTCCCCATGTTTGTGATAATCAGGTCTACTATATTATTTCCCCTTGTGGGAGAGGTGACTTGCTGTTCCATTGCATTTGAGTTTATGAGTTCCAGGAACCTTTGGGCTAGGGTGTTAGGGTTAGAATAGTGCACCCAGTCTATGTTAGGGTAGTTGAAGTCTCCCAATATGATGGTATTTAGTGAGACATTCATATCTTCCAATGTCTTCAGGAAGGCTGAATGGGGTTCTTGAGATTGGGAGGGTGGTCTGTAACATGCAACCAGTTGTATAGCAGTTTTGCCTATGGTTAGTTGCACCTGGATGGTCTCTGATGCTTCATGAGTTGCCACTAACCTGAAGGTGTGGGTACATGCAATACTTTCATACAGCAAGTCATGAACATGCAGCACTTCCGTATCATACAGCAGATCATGGACATGCAATACTTTCATACAGCAGGTCATGTACATGCAATACTTTCATGCAGCAGGTCATGTAGATGCAATACTTTCATATCATACAGGAGGTCATGTACTTTCAATACTTTCATACAGCAGGTCATGTACATGCAATACCTTCATACAACAGATCATATACATCCAATCTACATTAGGCAGAGCCCCTCACTAACACTCTTCAAAAGAAACCTTGAGGAGTGGATGGGAAACAGAAAATTTACCCCGGGATCACTGCAGTGGCTCTGCTGGACAGAGGAACAGGGAACTAATGGCTCTGCTGGACAAAGGCACATGTAACTAATCTAAGGGGGTGCGAAAGTCAACACATTCTGGCTAGGCTTATAGATGCCCTCGGGCAGAGAGTCTAGTACTTACCTATGAACCTAATACTTTCATACAGCAGGTCATGTACATGCAATACTTTCATACAGCAGGCCATTTACATACAATACTTTTATACAGAAGGTCATGTACATGCAATATTTTCATACAGCAGGTCATGTACATGCAATACTTTCATACAGCAGGCCATTTACATGCAATACTTTCATACAGCAAGTCAGGTACATGCAATGCTTTCATACAGCAGGTCATGTACATGCAATACTTTCATACAGCAGGCTATGTACATGCAATACGTTCATGCAGCAGGTCATGTACATGCAATACCTTCATACAGCAGGTTGTCTACATGCAATACTTTCATATCATACAGCAGGTCATGTACATGCAATACTTTCATACAGCAAGTCATGTACATGCAATACTTTCATACAATAGGTCATGTACATGCAATATGTTCCCACTTTAGCTATGCAGACAGGCTGTTCACACCACTCATATACCACCCCTTACCACTGTATTATTAAGTTATTTTTTGAAAAAAAAAAAAAGAAGGGACAATATTTCACACATTCTGCTCAGGGGCCGTAAGGACCTCTCTTTACAACTACAGATGAATATGACTCAGTCTCTTCTCTTGTTTCAGGAAGACCTTCACACATCTGTGTGATAAGTGCTGAATAAACTGATTCATCTACATAACAAATATTATCCACCTCTCACAAGAAGACTCAATGATAACTCACTCTCTGATTAATGCCTGACACCAGAAACCATCTAGAAAAGAAATTAGTCAAGTGCACTTTAAAAAATGTAATAAACATTTTATTTATTTATTTATTTAGTTATTTATTTATTTCTTTGACATTTGTTGACCGGGATAGTACAACTGAGCTATTGCCCTTTTTCAGTGGAGGCCCAGGGAGAAAAGCTCCACAGATATACAAACATAAGAAAAAAAATAAAACAGTAGTTTCAAATAGAAGTTACAATCATTTGCGACACAAGGTAGGTAATGCGTTAGTTGGTTCCAGATGAGTTTAGATATACAGTTAAGCAGTAAAACAACAGTATTTACACAATTAAGCAGTAAAACAATATTTACATGATGATTTCAATTATACTCAACAGAAGAAAGGTTTCTTTAGTATACTTTTTATACAGGCAGTGGAAGGGGTACCATGTGAGCATTTTAGGAGATAATAGCAATTTGATTGTGCTATGTACAGTAACTAGGAGTGTCAGAGGGTTGAATAAACATAGTCACATGCACCTCCAACATTTATCATCCATCCTCCATCCTTCCATGGGTTTTATACCCTTTACATCTAATGCATGTCCCCTACAGGGCCACACTGACATATCCATTTAGCTACCTCCCAGGCCTCCTCCAAGAAAATATTCTTAGACCAAAGTCCACTCTCTCTTTTTTTGCAATACCATCTTAATTTTTACATTTCTTTCTCTGTCCTAGTTGACTCCACGGTCTTACAGATTTTTCCCTGACCTAGTATCTTTGATATTTATATAATCCTTACCTTCCTTATAATCATCCTCTTTACATTTCACTCTTTCTTAATTTTGTCTTCTTTAAAGCACCTTTTACCTAAATCATTCAGCCTTCTCCAACCCAAATCTGTCATATTTACCCCTTCTAACTTCAAAAACATCCACTTCCCCCTTCTTTTTCACTGACATATCCTGAAGCTGATGAAGCCTGTTATCAGCCAATTTATGCAAAAGGATTCCAACTTTTCTCTTCTCTCCACTGTTTACTAATGCAGTCAATACCATGTCTTCCCAGTTCATTCCATCAACCTCCCTTCACATATATTGATTTTATCTGCTTTTATTTATTTGCTCTTTGTTGACCAGGTTAGTCCCATTAGGCCAATGTCCTCTTTTCAGAGGAAACACAAGGTGGTATTCATATTGACTAGAGAACATTTGGCCAGGACACTGGGAAACGTCTCCTGTTCTACTTTTGAATAAGTGCCATGGAATCTTTTACATCTACTTAAGCTACCACCAACTCAGGCAAATGGCTCATTTTATTTAATGTCTCATCCAAGGAATGGCACACCCTGGAGTATAGAACCCCCTCCATGCTGCACTGCAATGTCAGTATCAAGTACCTGGTGTGGGAAAAGAACCCACAGCCTTCCCAGCTCTCAGCATCAAAGGCGAGTGGGCTACCTGCTTAGCTAATGACACTGTATACCTTTTAATAATTTAGTCTGTGATCTGTTCTGCACTACCAAAAATCATGCCTTGTTTGCCTAGATTTTCCTCCTTCCACTTGACACATTTCAGATCCATATTTTTATTCTCCCCTTATCCTTTGCCCAACATTTATTGCTGTCACATATCTAGCAGAGTCTGCATTCCCCAACCATCTACACTATCCATCTCCTGATAAAATGTTCTCCTTCCCTTCCCCACAAAAAGATTGCATGTACCTAGCAGTTCTCTCCTGTGGCCACACTCTTATATGCCTTGATAAACATACAATGTAAGGTGGTACTATACCACTCACTACCTCTGTTCTTCCCCTGAGCATAACAATTCTATGTGACCATCTGTCTGGCATAGGTCTCACCATTTTACTTACTCCCTCACAATTAATTGGATCTAACACTCTCTTCACTCACTCTCTTGCAGTTTATGCCTTAAGCATATAACACCTCTTACTTAACAAAAAAATTAAAAAAAATGATGGTATACTGTCACTAATTTTGACCTAACATATAAAAATCTTTCTCCTTTATTAGTTGTTACAAGTCCTCTATGTCTATACTGTAAATAGCATACTAACTGTACTACACATCTTAATATATTTATTACTTTCTCTTACTCAACTTTGTGATTATTCTATTACTGTTATTATTACTCAATTTAGTGAAAATTGTGTAATTTTGAATAATTTATATATTTTGCTGAAGCTTTTCTCCTCGGGTATCCACTTAAAATTAGCCTGAGCTCAGCTGGATCAACCTGGTTAACATATGTGAAATAAATAAATAAATAAATAAATAAAATGATTAAATCCCCAGTCCTATGTATATTTATCTTTCATTTGCTCAAAGTAGACTTCCCTTATTTTGATCCCCAATGGTGTCACTATTGTCTTTTTTAGGTGGAAACACAATCCAGACCTCAAAAAAGTATTCAAAACCTTTGGTAGATACATCATCACAGTTTTTGAAAGCATCATAAGTCATCCACAAATAGGTAGACCCCATTTCTTCTTGCCACCTTTTCTTTACCCCCAATATCACCTTAACCTTTGAAGAAAGCAAACAGCTTTGGCCTGTCCTATTTCCAGACTTATCTTCTCCGATATGCCTACATTTACTATTACCTCGTCCATGTTCTCTTATTGAGCAACCTCATTCTATTTAACCACCTCCCCCCTCCCACAACCTGCTGAAAACTATCAAACCTATGTTCCCACTCGCATTGGCAATTGCTTTTGTGAATGTCCATCAGTACCACACTGGTTCTTCCCTTACTTTTCCCTTCTGTTTATATTATAAAATTTAATAAGAAAGTCAAGTGACCAGTTGACAATTATCTCTTAACAGACTACAACTGTTCTTCCCCTACTATCTTTGGTAACAACCTCTCCAGTTTCAATGTCAAAAATTCTAGAAAAATGTAATTTGTTTTCATCTAAATTGCATAGGAAATGGTTATTTAATTATCTGTGCATTCTTTCCCTCCCATTTTCTATTATATAGCACCATCACTGACACTTTATACATTGAATATGGCATTTCTCCTCTGCAAACAATGCTGTTAAACTTCTGTGATAATTCTTTTTGACTTTGCAGCCACATTGTTTTATAAAAAGTCAACAGGATGCTTTGCCATTCTTCCAATATCTTATAGCTTCCACTGCTTCTTCTGTCCTGATTTCCCTACTGAGTGCTGTCCTTCACACATCTTCTACCACATGCCTTAGCCACCCTCTAATCCAAGCCTTGTATGCCTGGCTGTGGCATATAGACTGGATACAGTACTCTAAACTCCTTCCTTATCTAATCCAAGCCTCGTATGCCTGGCTGTGGTGTACAGACTGGATACAGTACTCTAAACTCCTTCCTTATCTAATCCAAGCCTCGTATGCCTGGCTGGGGTGTACAGACTGGATACAGTACTCTAAACTCCTTCCTTATCTAATCCAAGCCTCGTATGCCTGGCTGTGGCATATAGACTGGATACAGTACTCTAAACTCCTTCCTTATCTAATCCAAGCCTCGTATGCCTGGCTGGGGTGTACAGACTGGATACAGTACTCTAAACTCCTTCCTTATCTAATCCAAGCCTCGTATGCCTGGCTGGGGTGTACAGATCGGATACAGTACTCTAAACTCCTTCCTTATCTAATCCAAGCCTCGTATGCCTGGCTGTGGCATACAGATTGGATACAGTACTCTAAACTCCTTCCTTATCTAATCCAAGCCTCGTATGCCTGGCTGGGGTGTACAGACTGGATACAGTACACTAAACTCCGTCTTTCCTTATCTAATCCAAGCCTCATATGCCTGGCTGAGGTGTACAGATCAGATACAGTACTCTAAACTCCTTCCTTATCTAATCCAAGCCTCGTATGCCTGGCTGTGGCATATAGACTGGATACAGTACTCTAAACTCCTTCCTTATCTAATCCAAGCCTCGTATGCCTGGCTATGGCATATAGACTGGATACAGTACTCTAAACTCCTTCCTTATCTATTCCAAGCCTTGTATGCCTGGCTATGGCATATAGACTGGATACAGTACTCTAAACTCCTTCCTTATCTAATCCAAGCCTCGTATGCCTGGCTGTGGCATATAGACTGGATACAGTACTCTAAACTCCTTCCTTATCTAATCCAAGCCTCGTATGCCTGGCTGGGGTGTACAGACTGGATACAGTACTCTAAACTCCTTCCTTATATCCTTATTCCTTTCCAGCCTTTGTCCTTCCTTCACTTGCACTGCAGCTATTCATGCTTTGTTTCTTTGTTTTTAATCTTCCAGCGTAATTACTTTTATTTAGCTCACTTTACCCTCACCATCTGGCATCTCTCCAGGCTAATTCAGTTTTGACCTTCATGATCACCCTCTCCTTAATGTGTTCTTTTAGCATTTGGGTATCTTCTTACAAAATATCCTGTACCCGCTTTACACAATTCTTACATTTCTGAATTTATTTTACATTTATTTCACCTTCCTCTCCCTTCTCATTTCATCATTTCCCCCAGTATCTGCCTCTAACTCCATCTTGATCACAAGCCAGGTCTTGTGCTAATAAAACCTTCCTCACTCTTACTTTCCTCCACAGACCACTCAACCATACTTTGAAGTCACATTACCTCATTCCCTGGGTCCACCATGGCATCATCTCTTCTTCCCTGCCTGTCCCCACCACATCATTACCATAGCATGATCCAGTAACTCTCTTTTGGTCAGGTTAACATCCTCTGTCTCTGTTTACTAATATTCCATCCAACCTACGTGCTTGTCTCCTTTCATCTCTTGAAAATGTAAACCCTTCCATGCCTCCCATCTTTTGCCACGTATCTACCAGACCTAAAGTATATGTACATCTTCCTTATCCAACATTCCCAGAATGCTTTCCCCTTTAACTGGTTCCCCATTTGTTACACATTCCAAGTAGCCACCCCAACCTTTCTTTCCCCTTTGCATGTGCAATTCCCAAGTTGCTCCTGCAGACCTAGGTCTAAAAGCCTCTTAGGTAGGAATAAAGGTCATACATATGCCCCCCCCCCATACAGGTAAGTGCTAGTTACTGTCAGACATTTGCCCAGAAATGGCCTGCTCAGTGCCATGTCCCTCTGGGTGCTTTATGCTCTCCCCTCACTACACATTCTTCTTCCATTATCACCACACATCTATCAGATGGTATATTAGACTTAATTTATCCTCTCCCATTTTCCATATGTTTTTTATTTTGAAAAGTTCCATTACTTTCAACCATGTGTAGTCTGTCAAGGGGTTCACAAATAACTCTTGATGCCTCTCTAAAATGCTAAATCATTTTTAAGTTACTACTTCCCATTGTATGAAATTATTGTTTGATTTAATTTTAAAAGACCCCCATCCCTTCTGCATAAAACACTGACCTTAATGTTGCTTTTTCTCAATATTCTTATTAAACTAACCCCCAGGCATATTGTGTATACCTATTCCACCCCTTCCTAAAGTTATGCTCGGCAGAAATTAGCATCTCTCTCTCTCTTTCACCTTTACCTCCCTCAAAAATGCTTTCACAGAAATCTCAGCATACCTAGCAGATCAAGTAAACGTGTATATTATGAAAGGAAACGCCGTGTCACCCTCCTTTACCTAACATCAAAAACATTACTACCCCTCCATTCTTGCCCAGTCAGAGCTAACCGTTACACATTTCACAATCTACAGACATTTCAATTCTTCCCCTTAAGTGATCAGCATCCTACCTTTCTGTCAAAGCTCTACACTCTACTGTCTGTCATTAACCCACCTCCATTCTCTTCATTTGTAACAATATTCAAACCTAGAATTAGATAAAAGTAATAAACTTGCCAAAACATGAGTTCTGGATAAAACCTGCAGTTTGTGCCAACTGTTCACCTAGCAACAGTACATATGTACATTTTTGACATAAAACACATATAGCTATTTATCTGAAAAAAAAAAAAGATATACCCCGCCCACATTATTTTCATAACTCATGTAGCTCATTCAATGACCATCACTCATGAAGCTCACTTCTGTCATCATTCTGTGCTAGATCATGTCCATTGTAATTGGTCTCTGGTTACTTCTGGATGCCTGCCCCTCCATCCCCTGTCCACTCAGTGGCATATCAGGTTATTTGAATATCTTCTCTTCAAAATACACCACATATTTTTGCATCATACAAATGTCTTATTAAAAAATGCTCCTAAACAACTGTAAAAAATGGAAACATTTCTTCCTTTCATTGATGATAAACCTTTCATACTGTCTTGCTTCTGTGTTTCTACCTTTGTACTCCAATTTCCTGCCACCTCACCATCTCTAAATGCTCAAAGCACAACTGATACCCGCTTCCAGTCTCTTTCCTTTCCCCTTTTTGGAACATCCAGATCCATGGTAGAATTCCACTCCCATAAAAAGGAAAAAGAGCACAACAACAAAACTGTCATCAGACCTTTTGAGCAGAATAAACTAAGTTCAGAACCTTTTCCCAGTACCCCATACCTGCTAACCACTGGAGAGCCTGTCTCTCTGCTAGGACCTTCCCAGTGTAGCTTCTGTCTGTCCCATTTTTCTGTTGGATCTTTTCTGTGCTTGATTGCTATTCCTGTCCCATTTTTCTATTGGACTTTTTTGTGCTTGATTACTATTCCTGTCCCATTTTTCTATTGGACCTTTTCTGTGCTTAATTGCTATTCCTGTCCCATTTTTCTATTGGACCTTTTCTGTGCTTGATTGTTATTTGTGTCCCATTTTTCTATTGGACCTTTTCTGCGCTTGATTGCTATTCCTGTCCCATTTTGTATTGGACCCTTTTCTGTGCTTGGTTGCTATTCCATTCTTGATCCTGCCTTTTCATTGTCATCTCCTTCTTTCCTTCCCTTCAACATGTCATCCTTTATACACCACACATCATCTAAAACTTCCATATCTCCCCATGTTTTCTTCATCTGCTCTCTGTCTTTCAAAGGTAATCTATCCCTTGCTGACTGATTACATATTCACCCTCCCAAACTGAGTGAGGATTTTTTTCATCCCATCTTGAGATCTAACTGCCCACCAGTTACATCTACTGCCTTATCTTGTCCATTTGGTCATTTCTATCAGCTGTCAATATACCACTGCATATAATCTGTATCCCTTTGAACACTCCTTACTTCTGGTACCCCTTGTCCTTGCTTGATCCTTCCACTGCCTCACATTTTCCTTCCAATACTTCCTAATGTTTCTCATGTCCCTCTCTGCAATATGCCCTCATGGAGCTACTCACTGTACCATCCATTTACATAGGGCTATAGCTTTGTCAGAAATCACTGTCCATTAAGACTTCCTTTACCTCTTTATTTTCATTGTAACCTGATGTATCATTCATACTGCTGTGCTATATCTTCTCAAGTGCCACTGTGTTGGCACCAACACTACCCCTCTGGCATGCTTCTGAGTTTGGACATATTTCGCAATTTTTACCTGATGCCCCACCATCATGAAACCTCTCCTCAGCACTCAGTACCCCTTAAATCCTTAGAGTTGTGTACCTTCACCCAAAAGTGCTGTGGTTTTCCCCATTCTGTTCCTTCCAACCCAGTGGGTCCAATTCACTTGCCAATCTAAAAAGAGGAAGTCCACCACTGTCCACCTTAGCCATTGCTCTAGAAAGAGAAATTGAATCTTGCCTATCCATCTCTTCTATCAGGCTTACAGCTCTCACATTCTTCCTGGAGCTTTGGTTCTATGTATCCTCATATTTATTTGAAATCAAGTCCAAATTGCTGCTTGGGTGCATTGTACATTATTTCCTTACTGTAAAAGGTCTTTCTGTCATGTCTATGCTTCCTGAAAAACTTGAGACCAAATACTGTGACTGGACAGCTTTCTGCTGCACATCTCCCAGTTCTGCTCCCAGGAATCCTATATCATTAGTGAGACCCTCCAAATGCAGTAGTACTTTATCACTTTTGTCTTCCATGACCCATGTCCCAGGCAGGTATGACCCTAACCCTAAGAAGCATCTTACCTTCACCAAGAATGATACCACAATACCAACAAAAAAAATTGACTTCAACAATTGGCTTAGTTTCTGGTGTCATTACAAGGGGAACCAGTGTCTGTCTGCCTGGGATGACGTGGTTGACAAGCCTTGATGCTTTGCCAGAGATGGCCTCCACTTGTCACTCCTAGGATTCAGGATTATGGCCAAGGCTGTTGCCTCGCCTATTGTGCCTTTTTAGGCAATGTTCCAAAGACAAATCTTCCATTATGAAAGATCTGTGAAAAAGCAAATTGAAGGTCATGCTGCTTAACGCAAGGAGCCTTAACCTGAAAATGCACTCACTGGAGGCTCTCCTCACACTGGAAGATGCTGACGTCTGTGTAGTTACAGAAACTTGGTTCAAGGCTGTGGAGAGCACCCTGCCTTACCAGGCTATGCCTCATTTCACACATTCAGACCTCCAAATTAGGTTGGGAAGACTAAGGGTGGTGGAGTTTCTATTTTCATTAAAGACAAGCACACCCCCAGACTGGTTTGCCAGCATGATGCGCTAGAACTACTCCAAGTGCAACTGACAATTGGCAAGACACCCATCCAAGCTATAGCCAGCTATAGACCCCCCTCCATGACTCAGGACACCCACTCCTCCTACCTGGACCTACTTGACTCAATCAAGGTATCCCCTAACACCCTGATCCTTGGTGACTTCAACTACCCCATCATAGACTGGGTGAACTATTCCTGCTCTAATGCACTCACCCAGTGATTCCTTGACTTCATCAATACTAATGCACTAGACCAGCTTGTCTCATCCTCCACAAGGGAAGATAACATTCTGAACTTGATTCTCACCAACATGGGTGACCGCTGCATCACTCCCATAGTAAATTCTTCCCTGGTGAGATCAGACCACCAGTTTGTCTCATTTGAAGTGTCTAATCTGTCCACCCCCCAAGCCATTACCAGGCTAAAAAAACTTCTCAAAAACTGACTACAACTATCTAAGGGAGGGTATCAGTACCCTCAAACCACTGCCCCCCTCAGAGGATGCAGACAAATATGCTGAACAGTATGGCAGTGCAGTATACAAGCACCTGTACAACTGCATGGACTCAGCCATACCCAACAGAACTAAAACCTGTTCCTCAAGGAAAAACAAACCTATCTGGTGGACATCCTCTGCCAACAGGCTTTACAACAAAATGAAGGAACTGCTGTCCAAGGGTAAAAAGGCACAAATTCTTGATTGGAAAAACTCCCTCCTTAGCCTCAACAAGCAAATTAGATCAATAGTGAAAACCTCCAAAGCCAATTATGAATCAAAACTAGCTTCCAAAACAAAAGCTAACCACAAAGCCTTTTCCAATTACATCAGGAACCTACATGCCAAAGCCCTGGTTTGTTCTGAACTAGTTCTTAATAGTGTCAATTACACTGATCCTGATGACTTAGCTAACCTGTTAGCAGATAGGTTCAGCACAAACATCAGCCCCCATCCCCCCCAAGGCCCAAACATCAGCCCCCATCCCCCCCAAGGCCCATTTGACATCCCCAATACTCTCTGTAGAACAAGTGTTAAAGTCCCCATCCAAGGCAAAGAACACAGCTTCCATGGGACCTGATAGTATCTTAGGATGTATTCTGCATCATCTCCAGCAAGAACTAGCCTCATCATAGAGCACCCTATTCAACTATAGCCTAAGTACAGGCTTCATTCCAGCAGAGTGGAGAACTGCCATTGTCATCCCTTTGCACAAAGGTGGTGCCAGTACTGACCCTGGAAACTATCACCCCATTAGCTTGACAAGTCTGATCTGTAAGGCCATGGAGTGTATTATTATGGACCTCATAAACAAGGACATAGGCAATCTCCAAGCACTTGACCCTACCCAGTTTGGATTCATCAAGGGCAAATCTTGCCTGTTGAACCTGGCTGACTTTTCTTGAGACTGTTACCAAAGCACTGGATGAGGAAAAGTCAGTACATACAGCTTACTTTCACTTGGCCAGTGCCTTTGACACAATCCCCCACTTGGGCATCATCGAAAAGCTAACACAACTTGGAGAAAATCCCTATCTCATCAGGTGGGTGGCCAATTCACTCAACAATAGGACCCACAAGGTCAAAATAGGTGTCTCCACCTCCAACAGCAGACCTGTCACTAGTGGTGTTCCCCAGGGAGCTGTCCTGGGACCCCTACCTTTTGGCATCTACTTCTCAGAGGTCCAGGCAAAGACAAAAGGCCTGTGGCTGACCAAGTTTGTGGACGATTCTAAGTTGGGTACTGTCATTGACTCCCCAAATGATGTTTACATACTACAAGAGGGTTTCACAGCAACAAATGACTGGTGCCAAAGTCTTGGCCTTAACTTAAATGCAAAAAAAGTATCATCATACCATTTGGCAAAACCACAGCCCCTACTGATTACCACATCAACTCCAACCCCCTAAGCACACAACCTGTGGTGAAAGACCTGGGTACACAGGTTGACAGCAATCTCACATTTGACCATCATGTAGCAGCAGGGGTCCCATACAGAATGCTGACAGCTCACAACACCAACACCCATATGGTGTCGACGTTCAGAATATTGACAATGGGGAAACACTATCTCCCAATAGTGCAAAATGGAAACATTTTCATTCTTGCACTGTAGTGCGATCTCGGAGTTGGTATATTAAAGGTATCGGGGTGTGGTGGTGCAGTTCTGGCACTGTCAATATTGTGAGTGTCGACCATATGGCGTCGGCCATATTGGTGACAGTGTTTTGGGTTGTTGGTGTTCTGTAGGTGATCCAGCAGCAGTGGTCTGAAAATCCTTTTACTTGGTTCATCCAGAAAAAAGTAGATTATTGCCTCTCTGTACTCCTCCCTCATTAGGCCAATAATTGAGTACAATGCCCCATTCGATATGTACCTCACCAAACACCTGCACCAACTGGAAAGACCACAGAAATACCTCATAAAGAGAATCCATGGCCTCCAACACCTGTCCTATGTGGACAGGCTCAAATCACTATCACTCTACTTGGAATTGTACACATTGCTCCAAGGTGATCTGTTGTCTCGCCTACAAGGTAATCTCAGACCCTGCTCTGCTAGAGATGCTCCATATCCATAAGTCAAACTCCATGCACATTACCCGATCAAAAAGCCTAAATCTAATATGTGACTTTAACAAAACCTGCTACAGACAGGTTTGTCTCCCAGAGGCTGCCATCTCTGGAATAGACTCCCCATACACATCAAACAAAGTATGTCGCTGACACTCTTTAAGCACAACCTTGATTAGTGCATGGGAAACCACAAATTTGTCCTAGGGAGTCCACCTGTGTCTCTCATTGACAGGGGTGACAGGTGCTGATTGAGGTTTCTTTTTTGGGGATAAAATCTTGGCTAGGCTTGTAAAGGTCCCAGGGCCATTAGCCTAGTAATCTCCTATGATCCTATGATACTATTTTTATGCTATCAGCAGGCCCACCATTCCTCTCAAAACTTTCTAGCCTCTGCAAAAATACATCCTAATTTTCTTCTTCCCTTGAAAATTCATGCAGAACACACAACTGAAGGCAAAGTTCTCTCTCTAGGCTGCCATTTTCTCTGATGGCTTATCAGCCCCCTTAGTTTTATATTTTAGTTAATGATCTATACTTCAATTTTGTTATCTCCAATTAGTGTTTCTTCCATCATATTGTTGCTACTGGTAAGACACACCACAAATTTAACATATGATAGCTTACATTCCATTGAATTGTCCAAAAAAGATATATTTTCAAAGATGTGAAATATCCTGCTTAAAAACATCATTCTTGAAATGTAGGGCCTCACCTGATCTTTCTGTCAGTTTTAAGTCTACCAGTCTTGTAAATTTACCTTTTCCTCCAAACATTTCATCTATCTTTCTTTGCTTCACTTGTTTTTGTTTATTTTCACAATTATCAAACAAAAAGCAACACCATAAAATTAAACAACATGGAGCCAAAGCTTGAACTGCACAGACTTTACTGGTGCTTCCTGGTACCTCAGCTGTTGCTTTCGAGGGAACGATTATATACCATCTCACAGTCCTTTTTATATATGAAATTTACCCCAATTAACAATTAATCAAATTAAATTAAAACATTGCACACCCCACCATAAAGTGACAAGCACCCATATTCAATACACGTAAAACCCACTGCATGACATTCAATACACCTTGACTTTGAACAATATACATTCTGTACTGCAAAAATAATTATCAAACATTGATATTTACTTCTTGATTTAAACCATCACTCTTATCTCATGTTATTGTCTGGCATGCTGTTTCAATGTTGGATTCACCTCAGGCTTCTGTTCTTTCTACTATCGAGGTCAATTTCTTGTCATCAATAAACTAAAAATGTAAGCACAACGATCCAAACCGGTTGCAAGCCAAAGAAGATTTATTAAATGTACTAAACACACATTAACGCTGAAAGTCAAAGTCACCTATTCATCCATGAATCAAATATATAATAAGTTGGTTATGACTAGAGCCCCGCTGTAAAACATGATGCAGTGTAAGACAGCACAACATAACTTAATGTACCCTAACATATAACACAAGCTAATGTGATGACAGTTTATTGCAGATGAATAAAGCTATAAGTTGCTATTGAGCTTCATCCTGTAGTTCTTGGTTTGAGTCACTCAGTCTCTATTTGTTCACTGTGTTCCTCTGAACTAGTTTTTGACTGGACAGTGTCTACTGTCACCCATGATAAAATGTACTTAGATTCGTGGGTTTACAAAGTTAACAAATAACATAAATAAATAGTAAAGAAGATTGCTGTATAGTGCATTTCTGGGAGACATCTAACAACCATTGACTATGTTGTAAAAACATGGCCCAGAATCAAAGCATGTGAAGTCTCTATGTTTCAGAAAGAATGAAACATTTAACAATTCCACCTCACGCTAACAGGCTTCAGAACAAGACTGTTTTACACATCTGTAGGTCTAAAGAAGTATGTGTCTTTGAAGAACAGTGGTTTGCAATGGCAGTTTTGAAAGACGGTGCAAAAGGGTACATATATTTTAAAGATTTGAGAAACTTCCGGAACATGTCCTAATAAATGCCATTGGTATGCCAGCTTTCTTGTAGCCATAAGAATTTGCCTAACTCTGGCAATGCACAGAGCTGTTACTCTTTCTGTAGTGTGCAGCTGTACATATTCTCATCACTATGTTGTTTGTGTCCTTCATGTGACATTACTGCTAGCATACTGGGAGTTGCTTTTTGAACCCCATTTCAAGTCGTGGTGAGTTGCTGCCACATGAACGAACTGGTTCATTAGGCCAATGCATACAGAGTATTTTAAGCTCTAAACACAATACAATTTAATGGTTAGGCAGTTAATACTAACACACTGGCATTGCATAACATGTTTTGTGATTTCTTCAGCAGTGTTTCAGTATGAATCATCCTGTCACTTGTTTTAAAACAGAAGGATCATGACTGAAGATTCAGGAGCCACGTGGCTATGCTGCAATACACCATGCTGGATTTAGCATCTACCCACACATTTAGGTGTTGTTAACACACTATGCATAACATAATAGAAATTCTGTTCTGTGAATGCTGTTACAAAAGCTACTCAATTTTTGGGTCCAGGAGAGGAAGTTTACAAAAGAGGTTATTCTGTGAAACACTTAAGTCTACATATCTAGTTACCATGACCACAAACAGTATGTATACATTTTGTATTGTGGTACTTGTTTGGTCTACTGCAGCTTCATAGATTTGTGCTCACACTATTAGACGGTGAGTGCATTCTGCATCCTGTGTTCCCCACAAAACCTACAGGTAAACTACTCAGAGAATGTGTCAAAGCACTTATTTTATAGAGTTATGCATTAGTTACATAGGAGAATTTGTACCATCTCCATATCTCAGTCCCTAGTTTAGAAAGCAGAGCAGAACACTGAGATGTAGACAGGTGATACAGTGATTCTGTGTGCAGCTAAGTAACTGTTTTAGATTTCTAATAATTGATCCAACACATTCTTTCTCTCTTTGATTTGTGTATTAAATGTCAGGCATTATTATTATTATTATTATTATTATTATTATTATTATTATTATTATTATTATTATTATTATTATATTATTATTACTCAGGTTAGTGCAGTCACATAACTTATTTTTGCAGCCATTTAGCTTTATGCATTAGATAACTTTATCTCCTCTGTCTTTATATGTCCTTAATGCCTACAGATTACATTTTATTAAACAACAGCAGCTGTATCCTGTTAGGGAATCTGTCAGTTGGGAGAAGAGTACAGGACATGATATACAAAAGGGTTTCTAAATGTAGACAAAAATGTAGGTGTCTACAAAAAAAGTGCATTGAAGACTGTATAACAGCAGATGAGAATTTGCATGTGATTTTGATACTTTTATTAGATCACAACTGGGAAATTAATTTCACGCACGCACAGGATCTCTAGCTTTAAGAGCTACATAGTATGGAAGTCAGAAAGCAATTTGTACTGCACTGCACCATCAGCATTTTGGCATGTTGAGCATTGTTACAGGATAGTATTATTAGAACACGTTTAGCTTTGATTACTAACATTAAATCATACCTTCTGGGTCCATAACAGGTTACTGGAAGCCTCTAGAATTTTTTGACATTTGACTGGTGGGCACAAAAATGCCTATCGGTTTTTCTGCAGAATTTATTCATCTTTAGAAATAGACAGTAGTCTACATTTTATTCTGAAATTCAGTTCAGCGGTTAACTATGCAGTCTCAAAATGTACTGGCTCTCACTCACCAAATGGCGCAATATTATTGCCAATAATATATTATACGTGATACACAATATGTTCTAACTTATAGTTTATGATCAATTGTTTTTCTAGTAGCTTTCTATCACAAGTGCAAGGCCCAAAAGTGAGAGACCTGACATTTGAAAAATAAACTGCAATTCACACACAGTAACAGCAAATTCTAAAACTCTGTGTTAAACTTTTCAAGCATTTATGTACCCACTTATGGGGGGGGGTATGTCTCCACACCCTTACTGCTTCATCTGACATTGTTATACCTCACAGTAGGGGGAATACTACAAGATACCACAGTTCCAAAGTTAGTAGTATCCTACTTGTAGTTGGTCACCCCCTGATATGTGGGTTGTGACTCCACATCTCTGATACTGTTGTACCTCAAAGTAGGGAGATACTCCAATATATACCACAATCTCAAAGTTAGTATGTATATATATATATATATATATATATATATATGTATATATATTTCCTTGTTATCGCTTCCAGTTTTACAGTTCTAAAGATCTTGGTTATGGTTCTCAGACATACAGCAGGTGCCCCTCTTTAGTACTTTGGGATGAGAGTACTAGGCACAGTTTTCATAAAAACATAGCAAGACATAGTTATCAAGCTTTGGGCAGCTATTACAGTTTGGGTAGTGAAGTGAGAACCAGATGCATTTAATATAGACATTAGATTTAAAAATAATTACCAGCACTGATGACTTAATTTCCAGCCTAAGGATGGGTATCAGTGCTGTTGGGCAAGTGCATGTATCAGACTTCTGTGAACGAAGTTTATGATAACATAATGTGCTGTCTGATTTATTTATGTAGTCCTCCTGAGTTCCAGATTATCAGCGGTATGACAAGAGCAAGAACCGGAGGCAATACAAAACACCAGTACTGTCTTATATTGCATATAGTCTGCAAACACTAGCTGTAACTTGAAAATGCTACAATGTAACAGAACCATTTCACTCAGCCAGATGGCTTTATTACTAGAGGAATAATGCAAAGCAATAAGCCTGTGATATTAAATGCCACAGAAATTTCCAGTGACTGCCACTTTAAAAGAGGTTGTTGCACCAGTAGCTGAAACTTCAAAGCCTTTACTAGCATAATTATCTCACTGAAAAATAATATTTATTTTTTATATATTTTCATAAATTTCACTTCATTGAACCAATGTGTTTTACATAAACTGGGTTTAGCCAAAAAAACTTTTCAGAGAGGGTCAGAGAGAAAACTACGATATATTTTTGTCTTAGAGTTTGGCGTTCAACCCCAGCCTTCAATTCAATTACTGGTCAGATTTCAAAAAGACCCTGTCAGGGCAGGACCATCCTTAGCTGGACTAGCAGCCTAAGCGAAGGGCGCTGTAGCACTCCTGTGTACACATTATTCAGTGTCCCCATATTTTCCCCATCCCAGAGTACCCAAACAACCCAGATTACTAGTTTATTATTTTCCTGTATTCGTTCACTTTTTCCCCTGCATTCATTACACCCCCAACTAGGCAAGACTGCAGTCTGATAACTGTGGATGAAATAAGTCCATTAAACTACTAATCTGGGGGTTGCTAAGCTCCTTTTAGCCATGAAGGTTTTAGATGAGCTTTTTACAAACTTTTTGAACCAATGGTATCCTGAACAAAAATCATGCTTAAAGATGAGTTTCGGTGTTATTCTTTCGCTTTGTTGTTTTTCTCCCCTGCACCATTTCAATAGGGCCTGAGAAAATCTGCAGTTGAAGGAAATAACTACATTAAGCTAGGGGGCTCTGGGGCCACTAGGCCACCTGAAGGCATGAGGTTCTAGATACTCTGATTTGCATATTAGGGTGTATTTCCAACCTTTTGATACAATGATGAGGTGGACAAAAAGCTTAAGGAAAGAAATATAGTTCTGTTTTTTGTTTAGAGGAAGAAATAAGTTGTATTTATTTGGTTTTGTTTAGCAGGAAAGCCCGTCTGAGGACTGCAATGCTGATTTTCGGTGGGGAGCTGGGAGAAAAGCTCCAAGACATGGATAAAATACATTTTTCACAATTCAAAATAAAAACAAATCAACCAACATTATTTCAAAGCAGACTATCAACAAACATTAGTCGGGACTTAATGCTCAAAACTGACAAATCAGCAGTTCACAATAAACTGAGAAGAAAACTGTTTGCAAGAATACATAAATCGTATCTGGAAAAACTACCCCTGTCCCTACCCTGCTCAAAAAACAAAGAGATTTAGATGAAAGAGAAGCCACAAATGGCCATAGCAGTTTCATTATTTCAAGTTGCTGCTGTCATAATGTATACACAGCATGACTCCTCACCCCACCTCCAAAATACAGCCACCATCTCAATGCCTGTCTGATGTTAGACTTTGCAAAGTTGAAAAAAAAAAAAAAAAACAAACAGAACCTATATATCAACCTGTTGTCAAGCAAAAACATTTTTCCTGCACTACCACAGAAGATAGTCAACTGCATATGCATCTGATGTTTAATTGTGATGAAAGTGAAAAAATAATGATGACGGTAATGTTTCTGACTTACTACTAGACCGTACACTGCTCCTATAAATCTATAATGTCCTGTGCATACCTGTGAAGTTTATAAGGAAAACTAAGGGAATAATCACCACACTATTCTCAGTTCAACAAAAGCTATAGTGGCATGCACACGTTTAAGGTTTAAAAATTAAGGAATCACCCTCTATCCCCACACAGACTACAATGACTGTTTATGCACACCCCTGAGAAGGGTCAGTTTTAAACTAGGTAGAGTTCAGTACAGGCCACTATTAAACTTGTGTCAAAATCCATGTATACAGCCTTGGAGAGCGAGAGGTACTACCATGCTCCCACAAGCTCTGAAGGTCTGGATATTCTTTGATACATTTTATGCCTTATTTTTGAAAGAGGATTTAAACTGAGCAAATGATGAGGGTCAGTTAAATTCATCCAGACAACCCACACTCCTGATAAAGTTATATATTGCCAGTTCTATGTGCATTTCAGGTATCTGATTGCGATAAAAAAAGATAATCCTGTAATGTTCTTTGCACATAGATAGTCGCCACACATTAAAGTATTCTAATTTGCATCACACATTTTACTTAGTCCTGCAAAGCCAGCATAATGAGCAAACAACAGTAGGCAGTTCATAGGTTGGTACTAGGCTGTCAGCCCTAGGGCCTATACAAGCCTAGCCATAACAATTCCCTGGCTATTTCTTCCCACACTATTTACTTCCCTTTAGTCATTTTCCTGTACAGACAGTCCTAACAATTTTAACTGCTTTGTCTGTGCATATCTCAGATATCCAGTTAAGTAGTCCTTGTTACTTCACACAAATGTGCATTAGTTCTGCAAAGCCAGAGTGAATGTTTAAACTGAACAAACAAGAGGGTCAGTTACTTTCAACACACCACTACAAACCCTGCCCAGCAGTTTTACCTACTTCTATGTGCACATCTCATGATTGTAATAAAACTGATGACCATGTATTGTATTTCAACTCTGCGAACTTCCACACAAACAGTAGCCATGCATAAAGTATTCCAAGTTACTTCACATTAGTCATGTTAATCTTGCAAATGCACACTAGATCTTCAAAGGCAGAAAGTGAGTGTTTAAGCTGAGAAAAGAGGGTTATTTTTTTCTACAGACACTCCCACCTCCACCCAACAGTTATAGCTAAAAATGACAGGCATTACATTGTATTTCATTTTTGTTCTAATGAAACTGGCCATAAATTATTGTAGTCCAAGTTATTTCACACAATTACAGCAATCTTAATGCACATTAGTGCGGGAAAGCCAAACAGTGCCTGTTTAAATGGAAAACGTGGTTATAGCCAAAAATAGCAGCTGTGTATCGTATTTTAGCTTTCTTCCATGGAAACATTATTACAAGTGGCTTCACATAAATCTCAGTAATCTTGCAAATGCATTAGTCCTGCAAAGCAGACAGTGACAGTTTAAACTGAAAAAAAAACAACAAAATTATCACTTTCTAGAAACAGTTCCTATGCCCATTCAGCAGTAATGGCTACAAGTGACAACCAAGTATTATATTTCAGCTTTGTTCCATGGAAACAATAGCCGCACATTAAAGTATTCCAAGTGTCCTCATGCAAATCACAGTAAACTAACAAAGTCAGAATAATAACCAAAGAGCAGATCTTAGTCATATTCCCACAGACAAGTCATCATTATGTTACTCAAATTCACATAGTAGAGCAGCTGGTTTTGCATCAACAAATATTTTCTGAGGAATAAGAAGCCTGGAACTGCAATGGATTGCATATTTTACTGTAATCCTCAGTGGTTTACCGGGAGATCAAAAAATTATGAGGAACAGGACAAGTGTATCAAACAAAGTCAGGGATGATCTGCAAAATCATTGACAGCTAAGAACTAGTACAAGCCAGCCTCCAAATATCTAAAACAGTTATCTGAGTATCTGCTAATAACAATATTATATACCTGATTGTCTGCCAGTAACAATATTAATAAAAATAGCCTCATGCTATCACTGAGCTTTCTCTTCATACTGGACTTAAGATATTTCCTTAATTTTTAAAATTATTGACTACTTGCTCCACCTCACCCATGATTTCCCCGATTCATCACCTAGGTCAGTCATTAGCAAGATGAGCAGGAGGCCAACAAATCGAATGGCCAAATCCAGAGGGCTTCCTTCCAAGGACACCACTCCCTAATATATATTTATTTATTTTTTTATATTAAAAGAAATTTCTTTACTATAAAAAATAAATTCATTACCTAGGTAAGTCATTAGCAAGATGAGCAGGAGGCCAACAAATCGAATGACCAAATCCAGAGGGCTTCCTTCCTAGGGCACCACTCCCTAATATATATTTATTTATTTTTTTTATATTAAAAGAAATTTCTTTACTATAAAAAATAAACAAATACAGGAAAAGTGACCATACCAGAGCAGCAAGAGCAGTGTCTGTGTCTCTACTTCAAGCACTTCAAGCACTTCAAAGACATGCCTCATGTAAACCCAACATTCTTCCAGTTACATTGAAGGTGAAGGAGCAGATTGTGTGTGACTGAGTGTTTGTGTTGAAAATATCACTGATTTGTAATCTGTGCATGCATGCACACACACACACACACACACACACACACACACACACACACACACACACACACACACACACGCACAAATTTTTGGCACATACATAATTCTTTTTGGTAGCAGTAAAAATGCAGTCAAGTAATTATCTTTCAAAAATAAGACATAAAATACATTAGAGAACATTCACACCTTTTGATCTTCTGAGATTTTGGTGATCCCCCAAACTGTATAAATGTATTTTGACATGGATTTAACTGAGTGGGTACATCTCCTAAGAGGCCTCTTACACCCATGCTGCAGACATAGAATAACTGGAAAGATAACATGTGACAGTAGACAATAGATACCTTACTGAAAATTCAGTTAATTTCATAATTTGTAGTTATGAAAAAGAAATCAGTAACAGAGAAAATGCCACTTTTTATGAACAAGCTTACAACATCCACTAGTTCCTCTTTAACTTTGTTCTTGTTATAACAAATTGCCTGGAGCAAACAGGAAGAAAAAGCTTGACAAATTCACCTTCCTGCCACAGATAACAAATACTCATTTATGCAATGTGCTTACGGCAATCTAGTCTGCTTCATTTTCTTGCCTTTTATTAAAAAGATAGTAAGGGATAACAATACTATAGACAAGAAAAATGACACACTCAGTTTGGCTACAAGTCTTCAATAACACAAGCAGAACAGCTGATAATAGCTTTAACAACTTCACCAGTTGCCCCAAGCACTGTCTGGTTAAGTAACCTGCTCAAAGTCACACAGCAGGTACATGAGGACCGAGGGAATCAAACCCTGTGCCACAGGAATGACAACTTCCAGGTTTTATTACACTCCTAGGTTATGGGCTCACTCAATATTCTAAAGGGAGGCCACAGTCTGTGAATGCTCCACCCCTTCCCCTTGGAATGGGTGTGTTAATCTTCACTTCCAGCTCTATCAAGTACCTAAACTCATAACTAAACGTGGGTCACCTGGATTATGACCAGAATTTTTATCCCTGCATACTACCACAGCTGGATTTATATATTACATATAAGCTCTGTGGTGCATGCGATAAATACATAGCACTATAGTACAATAAACTAGATCAGTAGGGCTTCTGATCTCAAGACTGCCAACTGTGTGTGTGTGTGTGTGTGTGTGTGTGTGTGTGTGTGAGTGTGTGTGTGTGTGTGTGTGTGTGTGTGTGTGTGTGTGTGTGTGTGTGTGTGTGTGTGTGTGTGTGTGTGTGTGTGTGTGTGTGTGTGTGTGTGTGAGTGTGCGTGCGAGTGTTCGTGAAGCATATTCCCTCTGGTTGTGTGTGTGGGTTGGTTATCCTCCTCCCCTCATCACCAGGGAGCAGGTCCTTAATGCTCTCTCCAAGGAAACAAATACAGTCTCCAAGGGACCCGATAACATCCCTGGCTGTATCCTACATGAACTCAGGTGTGAGCTCTCAGCTCCATTAGACACCCTATTCAACCAAAGCCTGAGCATCGGCTTCATCCCAGCTGAATGAATGACAGCCACTGTCATCCCTCCACACAAAGGTGGAGCATCCACTGGCCCAGGCAATTATAGGCCCATCAGCCTAATTAGCCTGATCTGCAAGTCCATGGAATGCATTATCATGGACCTTATAAACAAGGACATTGGCAACCTCCAAATGCTTGACCTCACACAGTTTGGTTTTGTCAAAGGGAGATCATGCCTGTTAAATGTGGTCAACTTCTTTGAAACAGTCACCAAGCCTATAGACAAGGGGAAAGACAGTGCACACCATCTACCTTGACCTAGCCAAAGCCTTTGACACTATTCCCCACTCGAGCATAATAGATTAAATTCTCATAGTTAGACATCAACCATATGTTACCAGGTGGGTAGCTAACTGGCTCACTGATAGAACCCACTCAGTCAAAGTAGGGGAAACCACCTCTAGCAGTAGATCCATAACGAGCAGTGTACCCCAAGGATTGGTCTTGGGGCCTCTACTGCTTGGGATATACTTTTCTGAGGTGCAAGCCAAAACAAGTGGTCTGTGGCTGATCAAGTTTACAGGTGACTGCAAGCTGGGCATTGTCTTAAATTACCCTAGTGATGTGACCATCCTCCAAGAGGGCCTTACTAAAACCAATGACTGGTGCCAGAAGCATGGTTTCAAACTGAATGCCAAGAAATGCATCATTATACCCTTTGGGGAAAATGTCATCCCCACTAATTATCACATTAATGACATGTACTAAGCATGCAATCTGTCATGAGGGACTCGGGCACCCAGGTTGATAGCAACCTGACATTCGACCACCACATTACCTTCGTTGTATGGAAGGCTTTCTACATGGCCCACCTCATAAATAAGGCTATTTCATCCAGGAGCAAGGAGGTAATAACATTTTTGTACTCCTCTCTTATCAGACCCATTATCGAGTACAATGCCCCCTTGGGGGCATGTACCTTGCCAAGCACATGCAGCAGTTGGAGAGACCACAGAGGTTCCTGACCAGGAAATACCAGGGTCTCAAACACCTGCTCTATACAGATAAGCTAAAAGCCCTGTCCCTCTACTCAGTGTCATACAGACTGCTCAGAGGTAACCTGTGTCTGGCATACAAGGCCATTTCAGACCCAGCCTTGATGGAGCTGCTGCATATCTGTAAGTCTAACTCCACTCACACTACCCACATGCAAGGCCTTAACCTGGTCAGTGACATTCACAGAACTTGTTGACGGGATAGATTTGTCTCCCAAAGACTCCCCCATCTGTGAAATAAACTCCCTCTCCATGTCAAGCAGAGTACCTCTCTAGTCATCTTTAAGAAGAATCTGGACAACTGGATGGGAAACAGAAAATATACCCCTGGGATCCCATCTAAGTCCCTGCTGGACAGGAGAAAAAAGTGCTGACTTTGAGGGAACATGGGTGAAATTCTTGGGTAGGCTTATAAGAGCCTCCGGACCAATAGCCTAGTATCATCCTGTGAACTTATGAACCTACATATATATATATATATATATATGGATCTACTTCAGTAGATCAGCTTACCAGAACACTGAAGCCCAGATACCCACAACAAAAGCACCAAACAGACCAGGATACTGAACATACAAAACATCGAAATGTCACACCAGGAAAATGGTAAGTTGTCCAACACCACCATGAAAACAAACCACACTAAATTCAACCCATCCAACTGGAGGGCTTTGCCCACCAAACCACCCTGTGGGGGGGGCTTCATCCCCCACACCCCTCCTTACTTAAATATACCAACTCTGAGATAGCACTACAGTGTGGAAAAGGGCAAAGGTCACCATGTTGGCCAACCAGCTCTTTTTCCATGTTAGACTTCCGATGTTTTTCTGTTTGGTATCCTGGTCTGTTCAGTGTTTTCATCTCGGGTATCTGGGCTTCAGTGTTCATGTAAGTCGATCTACAGAAGTAGATCCACATATGTGTGTATGTATATAAATATATATATATATATATATATATTATATGTATATATATATATATATATATATATATATATATATATATATATATATATATATATATATATATTATATGTATATATATATATATATATATATATATATATATATATATATATATATATATATATATATATATATATGTATATATATATATATATATATATATATATATATATATATGTGTGTGTGTGTGTGTGTGTGTGTGTGGGTCTACTTCAGAATGTTGACCATTCAGAATGCTGACTTTCATATGGCCGACACCATATGATCGACATTCCGAAAGACTGACATCCTGAAATAGCACCATTTACCTACCTGTAAACACAGTAAAACTGTGTTATGCAGGGGGGCAAGCCCTCTGCATCCCCCCGTTACTTAAATATTCTCACTCTGAGATCGCACAACAGTGCAGGAAAGGGGAATCTCCCAGTCCCGCGCTGAAGCAGGATCTCGGCTATCATTTTTTGGCCTTTCAAACGTTCGCTCATATGGTGTCGGCCATATGAGTTTCAAACATTTGAAAGTTCAAACAAATGAAGGGCTCCTAGATATATATATATATATATATATATATATATATATATATATATATATATATATATATATATATATATAGATATATAGATATATTTTTTTTTTTAATTTCAGAACACAGGGCCAGATTCATGAAGGCTTGCATGGAGTCTAAGAGTAGAGTAAGACTCCAGACAGCCAATATGTCTGCCGAGCGATCCAGGAACAGCTGGCAGGGGCATGCATGAGAGCTCCTAAAACGACTCTTGCACGGACAGTGTTAGGTTATGCAAATTACCTCATTTGCTGCTGAAAGCTATGCAAATGAGGTAAATTTGCGATCCAGGAAACACTAACATGTCCGAGTAAGAGTAGTGTTATTTGCAGAAATGTACTCCGTTGGTAACTGAGTACCGTTCTGCAAATAGCAAAATGGAGCTATGACAGCTCCAAATAAAGGATGCATCCAGTTGAGGAAGCATACCAATGGCCAAATATAAGGCCATTGGCATTATTATGTGCTGCAAAATAATAAAAAACTATTTTTCCCCAATCTCCAATGTTTAAGCATAGCGCAGCGCCGCGCAAACGTGCGGCGCTCTAAAAACCAGAAAAAAATCCAAAAATAGGCATTTTATTAAATATATTCATCTGCCATGCAGGTGAATGGCAGGCTGAAAGCAACATAGCTACTGAGAAGTGGTTGCTAAGGGGGGAAGCTCAGTCTGAGAGACGTAACCAAGCATTAGTAGGCAATCCTATGCAGATGAGTATAAGGATAGTGAACCCCAATTTTCCCTGCCATGTGAACCATGTTCCTAGAGTGTAAGAGTAGGATTAGGGGAGTAACAGAGTAGAAGATAGGTGACATCATGAGGGGGTATGTATCAAAGACTGTAAGCTTATTGGAGCAGAGTGTCATGTGTTTGCTGTGAGTTACTCAGGACTGGAAGAGGTGTGTCTACAGTTGTCTGAACTGAAACCCAGAAACTGAAGGTGTACTCCATGGCTATCACTAAAGTTTCTTGCAAAGAAGCTTACACTGTGTGCACACGTGTGCTTGCCTGTAAACCCATCTAAGCCTGTGTGCGCATGTGTGCGCCTGTGTAAGCCTGTGTAAGGCTGTCTAAGCCTGTGTGCATGCATGTGCACCCACCTAAGCCTGTGTAAGCCCGTGTAAGCCTGTGTAAGTCTGTGTGCGCACGTGTGCACGTGTTTGCGCTTGTTTGCGCATCGCTGCCCCCTGTGGAAACAGAAAGGGAAAAGGAAGGAAAAGAAGTAGTAGGAAGTTAACCAAGGAGAACTAGCAGAGCTGCCAGGTGAAATCAATCAGAATCAGCCAATTACACAGGCAGTACACTAGCCCAGCCCAGCACTTAAAACTCTGCAAACAACATTCCCCCATGTTTTTCTCAGAAACACTGCAACACTGCAGTCTACAAAGAGAAGTGAAAACTTAAAAAGCTCAACTGAGACAAAAAATGTTAGGGGCTGCCATTGCTATTATAAGGCAACATGTGCAGGATGCTGAGGGTGGTGCCATTGCAAATGCTGCTGAGCAACCCACAGTGAGGAGATGGAGAAGAGTGTACAGACCCAGGGTAACCTACCAGGGGCTACATGAGCTGGAGATAGTGGAGTGCTATACAGTGGACAGACCCCCTGCAGCAAATTGTTGAGCTGTGCAGGCCACGCCTCACACACAGAACCAACAGAGGGAAACCCATCCCAGTGGAAACCAAGGTATGTGTTGGCCTAAAAATACTAGCAACAGGTACCTTCCAGAGACCAACTGGTGATATGATGGGGATTTCACAGGCATCAGCATCCAGGATACTGCACCAGTTCCTGAATGCCATGTCAGCACATGTCAGTGATCATGTATATTTCCCCAATTCCCATGAGGTATTGGCCAGCAATATGCGTCACTTCCAGCAAATAGCGGAATACCCTGAGGTAGTGGGTCCAATTGACTGCACGCACATACACATCAAGGCACCAGCTGGTGAGCAGGGTAGGGCCTACATCAACCACAAGGGCTTCCACTCCATCAACTGCCAGGTCGTGTACGATGCCCAGGGCATAATACTGAATGTGTGGGCTGGCTGCCCTGGAAGCTACCACGATTCCCATATCTGGCATCTGACGCAACTGTGTCAGACATTTGCCAATGGGGACATCCCTGACGGTCACCTAGTGGGGGATGCTGGATACGCACTGGAGCCGTGGCTGATGACACCTATCAGAAATGCACACACACATGAACAAGAACTCCATAATGAGGCACACACACAAACACTAAATGTAATTGAGTGTGTGTTTAGGATGCTCAAGTCACAGTTCTGGTACCTGGACACATATGGTGGAGCCTTGCAGTACTCACCAACTACATGTACCCAAATTGTCATGGTATGTGCTATGCTACACAATATGATCCTGCGAAAACAGCTGCAGCAGGAACAGCATGGGGCAGGGCCACACAGCCCCCCACCATTGCCAAGGCCTGCACAGGCACAACGTGATTCGGAGGAGGAATAACCTGAGCCTGCCCCAGTAGGCAGAAGTAGGCATGCCCAGTATTCCTTGGCCTTGGCAAAGAGGCAATGCATAGTACATACACTGGCTCAGTAGGAACCCTGGAAGCGATACCTCTCTCTAATTCGCACATAAAATAAAAGGGATACCTAACTTGACACTACCTGTTTCCAAACATGTATAGGGACTGTAGTATGTGCATCCAACATAGGTAGCCCTGCAGCACCACCTGAGGCATGATTGCCATGTTTTAAGCAATATAAAGCAGTGCTAAGCAGCATTTACCAATATTTAGTATATGTAAACAAAATTGCCCGTGTTAACTAGCGCAATGTTGGGCAACGTTGAGCAATGTTGGGCAAGGTCGGGCAAAGTCGTGCAAAGTTGAGCAAAGTCAGGTAAACATGCTCATATTTGCTTTACTGTTCCTTAAGCAGTCTGGTCTGCCCAGCATGGAAATAAAAAGCAGCAACAGGGCTCAAACCCAGGACACTGTGCACTATAGTCACAGTACTGAACCACTAAGCCATGATAGCATTTCAGTGGCACAGACACAGCAGGACAATTGTACACTAATGCAAACACAAAGAAATGCTGTATCATGCCCCTAAAGAGGCATATGGGTAACCTGCCCCACAGGTCTATGTAGACAGAGAACATCAGGCCAGGTGGTGTGATGTGGGTTGTGTAGGCTATGAAGTCGCAATCTAATATACGTGACATTGGACGCTAGGATCTGTAGCACAGTAGTATGCCTCAAGCCAGTACGACAGGCAACAGTACAGACTGAAATGGTGTACCGTACATAGCAGTGCAGGCATTGCAAATGTGTATAAGTGTCAGGTGAAACCCCATTCCTATGTACACCCACAGTAACAATCAGGTGTGCCCCCGGGTAGAAATGTACAAAGAATAGCTGCCCCCCCTGTATGTAGAAATGTTGATAAGTCTATGCAAAGTGTCTCATAGAAGCCCTGCAGGCACAGCATGATCCCTGTTGATCTATGACACAAAGGTGAGCCCTGCTGTAAAAATACAACTTGATTTTCCATACACATATAGTATAAATGCCTATACTGGGCGTGCTCACACACTCCAACAAATGCAGTGGATTTCATTCAGCATCACACTGAAAGGTCATACTGGGCATGCTCACACACTTAAAGAAACGAAGCAAATGTCAGGCAGCAACATACTGAAAGTTCATACCAGGCATGCTCACACACTTAGACTAAATACGGATGTGATAATAAGGGATCTATGGACAAATGTGGATAGTCATCTCTACTTCCAGAGACACATTCACAAAGTGGTCAGAAAACCATGCTATGTGTTCACACAAACTGCCAAGGTCTGTGCATGTAGGTCAAAGGAGGTTACGACTACTCAGCGGTCATCAGACCCATCAGAGAGTACCCCAACACACTTGTGATAAATCTTACTAGGCATGTTCAGCAGCCAGAAAGACCACTGACGTACCTTAACAAGAGGATTACTGGCCTCAAATAGTTGCCCCATGCAACAAGACTGAATGTAACCCAATCTGTACTCTGTTGCATACTGTCTACTCAGGAGATCTCTGCCCAACAGACAGGTCCATGTCATGGCTACACTCAGATCTGTTCTGAGTTACAGCTCAATGGCACTAAATATACAGACCCAACTGATATTGCCAACATCCTGGCAGATAGGATCAGTGTTAGCTTTACCCCCCTCTCACCCATGAAAGAGCACATCTCTATAATGGAAGACTGCAAAGTTGCTGTCATCACAGCTGCACAGGTAAATAACACTCTCCAAAGCCAGTATCACAGCAGCCATGGGACCAGATAACATCCCAGGCTGTGTAGCATCTACTTCCCTGAAGTAAAATTTAACATGGAAAGTCTGTGGCTACTGAAGTTTCCAAAGGACTGCAAACTAGGAGCCATAATTGTAAACACTAAAGATGTGGACATCCTACAAAAGGGCCTCACTGAGACAGATGGCTGTTGTCAAAGCCATGGGCTCTAGCTCAATGCCAAAAGGTGCATTGTCAGCCCCTTTGTTAAAAACTCTGTAGCCAAGAACTACAACATAGGTGGTAGTATACTTCACACTGAAAGTGTGACAAGAGACCTTGGGTCACAGGTGGACAGTGGACACAACTGTGATAACCACATTCCCACAGTAGTCAGGAAACCCTCCTTTGTGGCACACCTCATCACAAAACATGTCTCATGCAGAATAGAAGAGGACATTTTTCCCCTCTACTCATCACTCACTAGAACTATAATAGAGTACAACGCCACTTTTGCTATGTACCTCACAAGACAACCACAACAACTGGAAAGCCTGCAGCAACACCTCACAAAGAGCATTAGTGGCCTGAAATACATGCCATACACAGACCATCTCAAAATGCTCCATCTGTACTCCCTTGCATATCGCCTACTCAGAAGTGTTCACTGCCTAACATACAAAGCTATGTCAAATACAGAGCTGTTGGACATGCTCCACGTAAAACACTCACAATCCCTCTGGCCTTCAGACCCAAAACCACGAGTGAAATACAAAAGGAAGGGGTGTACCCATTTACCTTAT
This sequence comes from Protopterus annectens, assembly GCF_019279795.1. NCBI lineage: Eukaryota > Metazoa > Chordata > Ceratodontiformes > Protopteridae > Protopterus > Protopterus annectens. The sequence goes on from NC_056737.1 coordinate 1,078,891,862, forward strand.
GGATACCCACACCTTCAGGTTAGTTGCACTGCATGAGGCCTTGGAGACCATGCAAGTGCAACTAACATTGGGCAAAGCTGCTCATCAGATTGTAGCCTGCTACAGATCATGTACCTTGTCTCAGGAACCTCACTCAGTATTCCTGAGAACAGTGGAAAATACAAAGGTCCTGTCAAACACCATTATATGAGGAGATTACAACTACCCAAACACTAAGTGGGAGAATTATTCATGTTCAACGTCCTTTGCCCAATGTTTCCTAGAGTTTAAAAACTCTAACACCCTGGAACAGCTGGTCACCATTCCCACTAGAGGTGACAACATACTGGACAAGATCATCACCAACATAGGGTACCAGTGTTCCACAACAGAGATAAACCTCTCGCTGGTAATATCAGATCATAAAGTAATCACACTGGACATCCACATCTCCCCCCCACCCAGTCAATGAAACCACTGTGAAGACATATTCAAAAGCAAACTGCACACTTCCCAAGACCAAAGTGGAACGTTCCAAAGACCTCTTGCTATAGGATAATGGTATACAATCTGCAGAATCATTTACAAGTGCATCCTATGAGCATCTACAGGGATGCATGGAATGAGACAACACAAAGAAATCCAAGATGCACTCCTCCAAAAATAAGACAACAATCAGGTGGTTGTTGCCCATAAATAAGCTAGACAACAGAAGGAGGAAACAAACACATGATAGAGCCAACTTCACTAAAGGAAAGGCATCACTGATCATTATTAGGAAGAAACAATGATCACTCATAAAATAATCCAAGGACTGTTTCTAAAGACAAATAGCCAAGGAATGTAAGAATAACAACCACATAGCCTTCGGTAGCTATACCAGACATGTAGATGTCAACTTCTAAACATACTGTCAGCTACTGAAAAATGGAAAAAATACACTGAACCAACTTTCATTGCCCACATCCAGGGGGGACAAGTTCAGTGTAAACCCCCATCATCACCCCCAAATGGCCCTGTGTCCATCACAGAAGGATGCTGAGCCCCAGACATCACGGACATGCAGGTAAAGACAGCGTCTCCAAAGCTAAGAACACAGCATCAATGAGACTGGATGGTGTCCCAGGCTGCATCTTACACTAGGCCCAAAAGGAACTACACCCTCATCTACATCCACTGTCCAGACTCAAGAGTACCACAGGCTATGTACCCAAAGAATGGCATACACTAATAGTCATCCAGCTCCACAAAGGGGGTGCCACAACAGAACCTGGAAACCATTGTGTGTAATTACCTTGGAGAGGAGCAACCTTTTTGTAGGGTAGTAGAACACCTTACAAGTGGTATACTTATCTTTGTCAAGTCTGATGATGTCACCATCCTACAAATATACCTATGGAAAAGAGACCTCCCAGTAATGTGTATAGTGTGTCGTGTTAATGTGTACTCCTCTAGTATCATGAAGTAGTTAGGTAGGGGTTTGAATCCGGCACTTGACAACTGTGTGTGTGTGTGTGTGTGTGTGTGTGTGTGTGTGTGTGTGTGTGTGTGTGTGTGTGTGTATACTTACCTTGGAGAGGAGTAACCTTTTTGTAGAGTAGTAGAAGACCTTACAAGTGGTATGCTTATCTTTGTCAAGTCTGATGATGTCACCATCCTACAAATATACCTGTGGAAAAGAGACCTCCCAGCAATGTGTATAGTGCGTTGTGTTAATGCATACCCCTCTAGTATCATGAAGTAGTTAGTTAGGGGTTTGAATCCTGCACTTGATAACTGTGTGTGTATAATTACCTTGGAGAGGAGCAACCTTTTGTAGAGTAGTAGAACACCATACAAGTGGTATACTTATCTTTGTCAAGTCTGATGATGTCACCATCCTACAAATATACCTGTGGAAAAGAGACCTCCCAGTTATGTGTATAGCGTGTTGTGTTAATGCGTATTCCTCAAGTATCATGAAGTAGCTAGATAAGGGTTTGAATCCTGCACTTGGTGAGTGTGTGTGCGCTATGTGTGTGACACTGTTGGTCAATGTGTTGTGGGTTTTGCTTTTACTACTGTATGACATATCAGTATGCATTGCACATGTGAGGTAGCTGTGTGGCAAATACATATACGTACATGTTACCTCAATTATTGCATGTGTGGGAACCCTGCTTTATTCAAGAACACAGCTGTCATCTTTGCCAGACTGTGCTGCTGCTTCCCAGACCTTAGGTCACATCTGTATGCTTGTGACAAGGCCAACCACTGCAGTGATCCTTGGACTAGGTCATCTGTGTCACACACACTTATTATGGTTTCTATTGAATTGTGTGAGTGAGGGTATATGGCCGAGGTATATGTCAAAGTCTGTCAATGATGACTATTCATTATAGGTGTACAACAACCTTTGTGGATATGCATGCAGACCCCTTATTGCTTATGTGATCCACCAAGGGATTTCAAAATACCTTAGGAAATGTGATTATCAAAGGAGAGATGATGTAACACTAGGTTGCATGTACACATCAGTACCTGTTCATCATGTTGATGGCTACTACCTATGTGGTACTGTGGGGATACTATGTTCTGTAAAGGTGGATGACTATGCTTAGTTTGGCCTATAGCTTTACAGCATGGGTTTGACAACAGGTATCTGTCTGTATGATACCCTTGTGGAGGATGTGTGTGTCACCTGGAGAATGCATTATAGGCCACAGTATGCATTACCAGACATGAACGGACATATCCCTACTGTGATTGCTTGTACCTAAGAGAGCTATATGCCAAACAGGAGTGGTCTCAGTAATGGGTGCAGGTGAATACCACTGGTTACTGGCATAGCATAGTACCTGAAGGATCCAAAAGTTGCTGTTTGTCCTACATCTGTGTGTCAGTTGTCAAGACATCATCTAACGATTGGTTATGGTCAGGCTTTTGAAGTTATGTATACTACCAGAATGCAAAACAATGACAGATAGTAACAGTATCACCCACAGCACAGTGTCAAACCATGTCATACACACATGTGTAGTCAGGTTACGAAATGTGTGTAGTACAATGCATACTGGTCACCAATAGAAACTATGGAGTGTTACTGTGTAATACAGAGCATGTCACCCTGCCCATGTGTCCACTATGCACGTACATGCAGACAGTGCACCTCCACCATGTTCACAACTGTACACCTGCAAATCTGTGCTACACACATCCCACACATTCTGTCCAGTCTCTAACACATGCTGCCAATACTGCACACATCAGCCAAGTGGCACATGGGCAGACAATACACTATTGGAACTAACACTGGTGTAAACAACACTACAATGACAATCATAGCTTTAATGCATCATGCCTGCTCAGCTACACCTTCAAGCATACTAACATTTATGCTAACATTTCTATACTGCTATAAAGACACCCTGTGCATCAGCACCATGGTAGCCTGTTCCTGCATTGATGTTACAGATGACAGGAGGTGGCACAGGTTTCATCATATGCACAGGGTGTGTTGTTGGTTTGCCAGAGGCCTACAGTGAGCCATCCAATTGACATGTGTGTGTGTGTGTGTGTGTGTGTGTGTGTGTGTGTGTGTGTGTGTGTGTGTGTGTGTGTGAGGGGCAAGAATACTGCTATGGGCCAATGTTGATGCAATGTGTGTGGGTATGTTTTAGCCCTAGGTGTCTGGATTATGTGTGTGTGTGTCTGCATGCACACAGTTCCACCATGTGGCTGCCATATACGGGTATTTGTGGGACAGCCACAGACTGTACCTGCAAGGCTTTACAGATCACCGTTTCTGGCCACGGATATGGTACCTGTACCTGGCAGTGGTGCTACTGACACTATCAGGTACTAAGCCAGAGTAGGTACTATCCCGAGAGGTAGATGGATGTACACTGGACCCAGGTCCCTGCTGGGACTGTCCAGAGCCATGTGCATGTGGTCTTCTAGGACGTTCTATAGACAGCCCACCCCCAACATTGCTGGGGCTGGAACTGGCACTACGGGAGTGGCTGTGGCTTAAGGGACGCCCGCGGCGACTGCCAGCTGCTGATGTTGCTGGCATACATCCATGTCGACGACTCAACCATCCCGCACTGTCTTGACACATGGACATGACATTGCGGAGGACACCTAATGTCTCTCCACAACGTCTGTCAGTGACCTCAGTGGATACTGTCAATTGCGGTGGTGTTATGTGCCCTTAGTCCCTGTCTGATGTAACGTTCCATATGTGCCTGTGCCTCCATGACAGCCTGGAACATGCATGAGGTTGTAAGATCTGTGGCACATCTGCCAGTGGCATGATGAGCAGCAGTGCTCTGATGAGAACCCCTGGACATCTACCTATGTGGTACCCTTCCAGACATCTGGGTATGGCTGCTGTGTCGGGATGCATGTGCCATGGATACCACACTGTCCTGGCCAATGCCGACTGTATGCTGTCCCTCAGTTAAGGGCATTGGTGATGGATGTATTGGCAGTATGACTGTGTGCATGGATGGGGTGGACACTTGTGTACTGTCGATTGGTGGCCCAACGACAGACCCTGGCAAACATGCCTGTGCCTCAACACACCTATCATCATTATCACTATTTTGCTCAATGACATCAGTTTCCCTGCTGCAGTGAACCAGCCCAAAGTTAGCACATGTGAGAGGAAGACAGGAAACACACTTTTCGACCTGTACATGATGTCGGCACACATGAACACATGCACACATGCACACATGCACACATGAACACATGCACATGCACACATGCACACATGAACACATGCACACATGCACACAAATGCACTCCGCACTAAAACAGACACACACACACACACACACACACACACACACACACACACACACACACACACACACACACACACACACACACACACACACACTACCAGCAATCCATAACGTACTCAATAGCGGGTGATGGTGGGGTACAGTATCACAAGGCAAACAGTTATATCACACATGTCAGCATGCAGGACGTGTGTTGCTCAACCGCATGCAGTGTGGGTGTAGACAGCCCTTACTAATAACAGTATACATGGCTTTGATGCATGTGTGTTGTTGTTCAGTGATTGGCCTCACCCTGGAATGCAATGTGTACATGGACACAACATTGCTGTGTAAGTATTAAAAGTTCTGCAATGTCCTGTGCACCATCACTCACAGGTATACATACCATGGCTGGATGTGTATATGTGTGTCACATAGATATCCATTTCTGATTAGAGCATATGTGTCTTTAGCAGATAAATGTGGACACAGGTTTAGCACATACATGCTATGTATACACACAGGATGTGTGGTGCATGTATACCTGATGGAATACCATTGCTCAACATAGCCATTGTACAGTGGTTATGTTGAGTGTAGGACATATTGTGGCCATGCCAGTGCCAGCCATGACATGGCATGCTACAACACAACTGCAACATTAAACATCACACATACACAGTGTGTGTCATGTGACCTATACACTCAATAGCATTACAAGACATATATGTGTCACTTTGTACAAAAGGTGATTGCTATGCATATTGTGTATCGGTCCATATGTTTGCACACACACAACATCGAGGTGTATAGCAGTTAATGATATGTGTAGTACTGTGCTCACTGTAACTGGATGGGGTGTAGTACCATGAGCCATCATCATGCAGCATCATGTGGCCACTCAAGGCTACTAATGTGTGCCAGACCGGCACATACCATGCTGTACCAGAACTGCTATACCATGGCTACATTCACCATTTCACAGCCAGTTGTTACATGGGTTTGTATGGTGCCCAATAGGGGGCATTGCCTAACATGAATGTGTTATGTGTTGAAGAGTGTCACACAGTCACATGAGAGGCATCTGCCCCCAGGTATATTATGTCTGCTGTGCGGATGACATTTGGGATACTGGAGTGTGACCTTACAGCGGGTGTCTGAATACGCCATTTGTAGCATGTGAACGTGTACTGCGTATGACAAAGTTGTGTATGTTGTGTGCATGTGTATTGCCTCTGCCTATCCAATGTCCACTACAGTGTTGCCATAATTGTGTGGGATGCTCTGTGTATTCTATGTGTTTTAGGCAGCTACCCATGTTACTGGGATGTACATAGTCTCACAGCGAACATGCACAGCATGCATTATGCATAGGTGTGTTACGTGTACATGGCCTACAGCTCACCTATGACATGCACATTTAATTAGCAATATTAAATGTAGAACACACTCACCAGAATGGGTCTCATGCCTTGCTGTCACACCAGAGGGACCTACAAGGATATGAGACAGTTTGTCAGTGGCAACAACTGTGGCATTGCTACTGTGTGTCTGCGATCTTACAGTAGTACAACGGTTGACAGTCACAGGCCTACAGATTACATTCCTAATTATTAGTATTGCACAACACTAGGCACCACATCCTCTAACTACACAGTACACATCTCACATGAGCATGCTCTACCAATAGAGGTAACAGTAGTCTACAGCTATGCCATGTTACCTGCATGCTCCGTGTCAACTTGCTGGGTGGCTCCGGCCTCCATGATCATACATGTTGCTTGTTGTTGTTGGCCATGAGACACCTGGCTCAGGAGCAGCTCCTCCATTCTGGTGAGGGGGGGATGGATGGCTACCCCACCAACTGTGGCAAGCTGTTGTCTACAGATATCTGATGCATACTGCTGGACAAATCTAATTAAATCACTGCACTGATGGCGTACCTGCTCATATGTCCGGTTAAGCATGCCTATGTCACTTACCCTACAGACAAGATCTTGCCACAGTGCAGTCCGCTCATGCTGGTCCTGGCTGGTTCTGGAAAACAGCAGGGCATAGTGCTGCACCAGGCTTGTTGTTATCTGTTCCTCCTCTGCCGTGCTGTAGGAGGGGTTACGATGGTGGGCCATTACCCTGGAAGACAATGAAACAATATGTGTGAGCAAGTCATGTGGTACACTTAACATTCTAAAGTACAGATATCAATTAACTGCCATATATAGCAACCTATTGGCTGTCAGAGGATACACACTTTCAATACCACATATCAGTGCTCAGCCCACAACTGCCTGACAGTGCCTGGCACACTCTATATATCAAACCATGTTTTGCACAGCAACAAAGATAAACCAGTATGTAAGACTATACAACAGTACATGGCACACTGTATGTGACACAATGCACCACCTAGCCACAGGAGGTATATATCAAGCTAATGCATCAGGAAATATGTATTCCATTGCAATAATTGTAAAGTCCAGTTACAGTATTACCATTATACTACACTAGTCGTTGATGACAAACCCCTGCCTAACATATGTGCACATTCATTAATATAAGTGGCATACTGCTGTACTAGACTATACATGTTGCTAGATACGCACTTATATCCTGTAACACACATATGACTGAGGCCATGGTACAGGCATACCCACACACACATCACACATACATACAAGACACAAAGGTATGGCAACCCAGATGAGCTTTACCTGTGTACCATACAGTACTGTGTGTCAGTAGTTACAAAGCCTTATGCCTGAGGTATGTAATCTGTGAGGACTACAGGGAACACACAAAACAGTGGTTCCAAGAAATGTGGACATACACCATACTGTGCTGTGTAGGCATACAGCTTCAGGTAGTACTACAGTTCATACATGAGTTGGATTCACCAGCAGTAACACTCAATAAGCATACATGTACTGCTTTAGCCCACAATGGGACACCCCAGTCGACACCAAGGGACTACGTCAGATGGTATGGCATACTGCTTTTTCTGCCTAGCAATTGCATACACATCTTTTGCTGGGCTCACAGCTAAGACACATAATACCATGACAGAAACAGTTTCCCCACTAAGCTATCACACATATACAGAACTCTGACACATTCACCAACACATTCACCATCACACTCAGTCAACCTCACATAGCAATTATTGCAACAAGTACATGTGGGTGTGTATTGCTTCATAGGTAGGTAATAGGCTATTGGCCCTAGGGCCTATAGAAGTCTAGCCATATGCTACTCTGGCCTTTGACACACAGGTAAGTACGTTTCACGTGGCCCTGTCAAGCAGAGCCACAGAGGTGATTCCCAGGATGTATTTCCTATCTCCCATACAATCATCAGGATTATTTATGATGACTGCTAATTAGGAGCTTTGTTTGCTATTGATAGATGGTTTGTTCCAAAGTATGGGATGTCTCTGAGATAGGAATCTATCCCTCCAGCATGTGCTGTCTATTGAGGTCACAAGGTTTAGGTCCCTAGAGCATGTAGCTCATAGGGATTGTGATCCGTCTACATGAAGCATGTCCAACAGCTCTGGGTCTGACATAGCTTAGTATGTTAGGCAGAGGTCACCTCTGTGTAGGCGGTATGCGACACAGTCTAGCTGTGGGTTTGTGAGATGGTCTGCATAGGGCATCTGATTGAGGCCGGTATTACTCTTTGTGAGGTATGTCTGTGTCATTTCCAGTTGCTGTAGATGTCTTGGGGGGTACATACCGCATGGGGCATTGTACTCGATAATGGGCTTTATGTGTAATGAGTAGAGGGGAACATTGACCTATATTTCCCTGGATGACACACCTTTTGTGATGACATGTGCCACGTAGACAGTTGACATGACTAGTGTGGCACTGTGATTATCAAAGGGGTGACTACTGTCCACCTGTGTCCCATGGTCTCTTATCACACCTTTGGTGTTAAGTAGACTACCACTTATGTGGTAGTTCATGGGTACAGAGTTTTTGCAAGAAGGTATGCCAATGCAGTGTCAACATTAAGCTTGCGTCCATGGCTTTGTCACCAGGCATCTGTTGCAGTAAATATGACCCTGTCTCTCTCTCTCTCTCTCTCTCTCTCTCTCTATATATATATATATATATATATATATATATATATATATATATACACACACACACATATATATATATATATATATATATATATATATATATATATATATATATATATATATATATATATATATATATATATATATACACATACACACACACACACACACACACACACACACACACACACACACACACACACATAAACATCCACTGGTGTACATGTAAATATACATATAGGCACATATACAGTCCACCTTTCATGGTGGGGATATCAATTATGCAAAGGTTGTGAGGTATACAGTTATGTCATAATATTACACAGTGTTGTGCGGAATGCATTGAAGGTGTTCTCAGCCCATGTAGCTTTAGCAGGCCTCACTGGCTGCAACACTGCAAACCTGACGAATCATACCCACAGCGTTTAACCACCACATGTCATATAACAGCACTGTATGCTGTCTTGTTTGCCACAAACTACAACCTACATAGAAATATGCACATAACAACCTTCAACAATATATATATATGTCCACCCTTCACAAACAGTTGCAGTATGTCCCTTGCTCTATGAACATGTACAGATGCTAATATATCTGACACAGACAGATCTCTCCGTATGTGTGTGCCATACACACGCAAGGTCCACACTGTTGTAAGTTTGTGTACCTCACAGCTGACCTGTTGGGCCTTGCTGCAACATGAACAGGTGTCACATGTGAGCACACAGTAATATTAGAGGGTATATATATAGCTGCAAATGCTAGATTAGCATACTAGCCTGGTACAGCTGTTGCCAATGCTAAGCTACACATTAATATGACAATCATGCATTTGTTACTCTGTCACATCCGTGCTTATATAACCGTATGCGCTACTCCCACAAACAGACATTGTACACACTACTGTAAAGAACACAGATAACGTGGATCAGATGTTTGACATTTAATGCTGAACTACATATGTCACAGTCATATCCCACTGCACACAGCTACACACTGATTTCTCCATGCCAGTAGTTATGCAGGGCATCTGTGCATAGATACGTACTGCTGCCACATATGGATGATTCAAACTATGTAGAGTACTCTTCATAAACATCAACTACATGCCAGTAAATACATAGCTGTTGCATACCTTTTCTTTGTATGTGTTCTTATTTGTCGGTTTCATGTGTTTTGTAATAACCTTTATTTTTATATCTTATGATTGTTTTCAAGATATATTTTTTCAATATAATTATTTTTTTCTTTTCAATATATTATTTATTTTTCAATATATTTTTTTCAATATATTTTTCTTTTCAATATATTTTTTATTTTCAATCATTTTTTTTCAATATATTATTTATTTTTCAATATGATTTTTTTTCAATATATTTTTCTTTTCAATATATTTTTTCAATATATTCTTTTAGTTTTTCTTTTTTTTTCAATATATTACTTTTTCTTTCAATATATGTTTTGTTGATCTTTTTTCTTTTTTCCTGCTGCTGTTGTCTGCGTCCGTCCGTCTATCTCTCTCGCTCTATCTCTCTCTCTCTCTCTCTCCCTCTCTCCCTCCATACTTGCAATGAAATGATTGCATGTGTGGACAGCAAGTACAGCCTGCTTTTATAGGTATCTGCACATGTGCATGTGATGGCCTCTGCACCAATTGGTGGCCACCATTTGGCAATTGCATGCAGCCTGCTGTGTGGTACTTACAGTACTCACTGTCATAGCAACCCAATGCTATAAACTGCTAGGTCAGGTAGGCGTAGCCTTTTCAGCTTTCCAAAGTGGGGACCATGCTTGTTTGCTGTGGACACCGTTGTGTAAGTCAGAAGGTTGGTATACTTCTCATAACTGATGCTAGGGGTGTAGCCAGTGATTTGAATGTTGTACTCAGACCTGAATGTTGCCACTTCCAGTACACAGTTGACAGTGTAGAATTGTACTCAACCCTACAAATGCTAACACAAGATACATGGGAGTATGTAGTTTCTTTTCTACTTCTACAGTTAGCTGCCATACATACAAAGTTATTGAGATGTCTTCATTTGACACATGAACTGTTTGGGAACTGCTGTACTGTGGATATTGATGTAATCACTTCTGCACAGTTTGTGCTTTTTCTTTTGTTGACATTATCACAGGATGCTCATGAAAACTGGACAGTTCCAGTACCGAGTATGCCTACCTACATCCTTGCTGTACCTTGAACACACAGGTATTTTGTACATTTGGGTGGGAATTGTCCTGCTATGATACTGTGTGGGGGTTGTAAAGTGCTGCTGTAACATTATTTACTGCTAGAATGTCTGGTTCTGTTATCACAGTCATGTAATGCAATTCCACAACAACTGCTGGTAAAGTTCCACAGAGCATGTATTGTGTTATGGCATTCCTATCTTTCCTTTACATTCACTCATTCTGATGCATGATATATATATTTGAGCAACAACATGCTGTATAGCTACTGTGGCTTAGTGGTACTTCATGCAGTCTGGTGTGTCCAAGGTCCAGGGTTCGAGACTGACAGTGGTGTTTGATTTTGCTGCTGAGCAGAACAAGGCCCCTCATATGCAGGGTAACTAGGGCACTTTTAAGCAGTTGTAAGCGGGTTTGCGTGGGTTTGCATGACGCTTAGCAAAACTTAGCTAAGCGCACACAAGCGCACACTCGCGCAAACCTGCTAACTTCTGCTTAAAAGTGCTTACACATGCTAACCCCCGTGCTCATTTCTTTGAAAGAAAAGAAAATGGGGAGATAGGAAAGTGGTGAAAAAGGGGCACAAAGAGGGAAAGACAGTAGGGAAAACAGCTCGGGATGTGCAGGACGGGTGTAGGGAAGTTCCATAGCTGCCCATTTCTTTAACAGCAACAGCTGTGCATATACTAGTAATTTGGAGGGAAATTTGAAACCTTCCACCCCTGAGAGAGGGGTGAGGACAACAAAGTATGTTGTACTGCCAATTAAATTTCAGTTTATGTGTCCAGTGGAAATTTGTGCAAAATGGGCAGCTATGTATGGGGCGTAATTCTTTTGTGGGAGCAGATTGCCCATTTTTTTTTCAGGTGAGAGTGGAATGTGGGGTAGGGGAAGTAGGTATATTTTGGGAGGTAGGTTGGGGATGTAAACAGACAAGACAAACAAGATGCAAACAGGGGCAGAATATGACACATGGGGTGGGTGAACACCATTGATGGAGAAGGATGTTTGGAAATTGGAAGCCCATGAGCCCACCGATGGCAACAGTGGAACTGAGATCCCCACCCATGGGCAGTCACCACTGCACCTTCACAGCCCAGATGGTGGCTATGCTGGGGGCTATGTGGGAGGGGCAGACTCACCCGTGAGTCGCGCCACTCTTGCCTCGAGCTGGTGTAGAGGATCAGCGACTGAACACTCAATCTCCCTATGCACCACAGCCCGGACCATTCAGAGGGTGATAGGTGGCCCTCCTCCGGCCCTGCTTGCATGGGGGGGATGAGCCCCATCCCCTGCAGCGCCTCCACCCAAAGCTGGCACAGGACCAATGGAGGAGGAGGTCCCGGGCTGGGCACCAGACCTGCTGGTGCCAGGTGCCATCGCTAGCTGAGGTGGGACAGGTGGGTCCTCTGGGACTGGCCTTTCCATACATTCTATGTCTAGGAGGGCTTAATGACAATATGGGTTAGTAATAGCCAACAGCATTCCAATTTAGTTGTAACAGCATACAGTAGTATTCCCATTAACCCAACACACCAGAGTTCCAACAGTTGAACAGCAAGCATAACACATGCATATATAGAACAACAGTGGACATTCCAACAGCATGCAGGATTGATTGGTGGCAACAGGCCACCAAGATTGTGGTATGTGAACAGGGCACATGCATCATAGTAAATGCAGATATTTATGAACCGATAGGACATGTGTCCCAACAAATGTTATGAGATTAGACATACCCATTGAGGTGTGGAATTACATTGTTTATGCACATACAGTAGGGTGTAAAAAGATACCTCCATTAACAACTTATATATACTTATACATTTACACTACATTCCTATTAACTGCAGTTATATATCCCCTACATGTATTATTACACTAGGCAATGTCCGTTAAATTGTGAAATGGGTTTTGCTAGTTCTTGATATACCTGATCTGTATCTGACATACAAACTGTCCTGGATGCAGATGCTACTGCTACATATTTAACTATTTCATTTATATTTATATATCTACATATCTGGATGTGTTCAGGTGACATTATCAGGTATATGTTGACAGCCCCCTACATTTCTAGCAGCACACTGACATTTCTGGGGAACACAATAACAAGTTACTCATGTGCCAGATTAACCTGTACATGCCGGCCATGAAGCGACAGTTGAGAACTGTATATATGCTTAACAGCTACTGTCACTCCCTTCATCCACTTTATATGGGCCTACCCATGTGTGGGTTGACTGCGCTTAATACAACAGTACTATTTCTATAATGCAAGGGTACAACAACATATCGAAGAAAGTGACACGGACACACTCCAGGAATTATACCTTTATTAATTACATTACACACTTTTCTAGTGGCTCTCTCATTTATTTGCTATATCAGTGAATGCAGAGGTCTTTTATTCAAGACATATACCTTTATTAATGGGTTACACCACCTTTTCATGCTGTCTCACTTATGTTATATAACAGTACATGCAGAGAAGTTATTCAACACTTATTATACCTTTATTAATGGGTTACAACACTCTTTTTCAGGCTCTCTCACTTCTGTTATATGACAACACATGCAGAATAATTACTAACCTGCCTGGTGGCACAGCCTTAGCAGCCTATCTGCATAGGCTTGCTGATTCACAGCACGGGCACCTGCATATGTGAAGTAAATGAAGGGATATTGAGACATACCTATCCATAATATAGACTACAATAGCAATTCTTACATACTTCATTCCATGGCTACATACTCAGTAGTGGGGCATTTTCCATTTCACAGGTCTCCTGTATCCACTGGTTCAGTTGGTCCTCCTTGTGTCTCTTCAGGTCTGAGTAGTGGTGTCTGACCTGCTCACCAGTCTGAGGGATGCCTATGGCACTGGTGAGATCATGTGCTTGATGGTTCCAGGCTTCCACTTTGTACTCAGTGCCCTGAAACTGGCCCTGCAGGAGTCTTGCATCATGATAATGGACGAGGAGCCAAACCATTACTTTTGACTCCTCAATGCCCCACTGTTGCACTCGAAAATGAGAGCCCTCTCTGACACCAGCTATACTGTCTGCAGTTATGGCAATTATTCCCTCCTATGGAGCTTAAATATGCCTCATTTCCCGCACTTATTTGGGATTGGCTGGTTTTGAAAATTCTCAGCTAAAAGCAAACTTGCTTAGCAATGGGTAAACTTCCATTGATATATATGAGTGTGTTGGAAATGCATCCATATGTAAATCTGTCATGGCTTAGTGGTTTAGTACTGTGATTATGGTGCATTGTAGCCAGGGTTTGAGGCCTGTCATTGCTTTTTATTTAACTACTGGCCAGACTGGCTAGGAGGTGTGGCTGTGTTTAGCCGACTTTGCTCAGCTTTGCCCAATGTTGCTCGACATTGCTCTACGTTGCCCGACATTGCCCAACGCTGCCCAATGTTGTGCTAGTTAGTGCAGTGCACAGCTCGGCGCAAACATGTTTTGTTTGTGCTAGTTGGCACGATGCACAGCTCCATTGTGCTAGCTAAAGCAGTTCTAAGCTATGAGCAATTATACTTAACTGTGCTTAATACTAGTAAACTTTACTTAGCAGTGTTTCACATTGCTTGAGATACGTTCCTTATGCATTCATCAATATGCAAGACCATTCCACCTTCTTATGTATATATATATATATATATATATATATATATATATATATATATATATATATACATATATATAAAATATTGTTCACTACTACATAGGCCATTTCAATGCACTTTACTAACATTTAAAAGGTAAATGCCAGGAGTTATTTTTATGCACAGATTTCCTACGGAAAATGGGAAGGGGAGTGGTGGGACTCGAACCGGGAATGCCTCCTCTTTGTGCAAAGGCTCTACCACTACGCTATTGCTATTTGGCTTAATTTGCATATAAGTAGTTTATTATCCTCTTCGATGTCTTCACTACTAACTGTAGATAAGCAATGGGCAAACCCGTGCATACACGCGCAAATACGGGCAGCTATATCGGGAATAAAAAAAAATAAAATGGAAAGCTTTACATTTTAAACTTGTACAGGGATTTAGAATGTGGGGGAGTGTAGTGTTGGGTATGTAGACATTTGAGCGGACTCGGTCATTTCTCTTGACATTTGCAGTTTAGGCGCTTGCAGGGACATGGATATTTGGACTGCTTGCCAGTCTGACATGCCCTCTGCAGTCGTGCATGCTCCGTGTTAGCCTTAGAGTTGAGTCAGTATGCCCTCATGAATATGCATGACGCGCTGACATCATACTCTTAGACAGCCGTTTCCAAGTAAGACTTAGTTAGTCTTACACGGAGGATTAGTGAATCCCAGCCATAGTATTTAAAAAAAGCAACAACAGCCTTTTTTTGGTAAAATCAGACGCACTCCAAGTGCCTCAACATGTAATCCTGGGGAGTTATTTAAGATGTTATCATACCAGAGCAGCACAAGCATGATTTGCATGCATAAAGTTTACTTCTTGCTTTAATTCATCATGGATTTGTATCACATTTTAATGTTGCTGTGCAGCAGGACATTTTAAAGTAAAAGATTACCTTTCTAAGAAATTAAAGCATAGTTCCAATCTTTCATTTTCATAGTGGCATTTCTTCTTTCTTACACTAGTGATTTACTAATTTTTAAAACAGACTGAACAAGCCAAAATAATCCAATAAATGTAATCTTAGGAGAGTCAGGTAGTTAGGCAGACACTTGCTGTTATGTTCCACTTGGTCACATTTACTGAACTGAAATTACTTATCCTGTGTTACTTTCTGATGCAAGCAACCCACTGACTCATTCTGCATTGAGCTGACAGACTTGCTTTGGTTCCCTTAGAATGAGGGAAGACAAGAATCAGATCGGTTGCTGCGGGTAGAAGTGAGCAGGCTGTAACTGTTGAAATGCAATGATCAGCTCCTGTGTGTCATGCAGTTTCTGCTTTCAGTTCACTCATGTGATTTAATTACTTAATTCACCGTGCACATGTGTGAGCAGATGACAGTATGCTGGCAGGCAAATATGGTCAGAAGAAAGAGCAGAAAAACAGCTTGGAACTGGTACTTTTATGTATGAAATTGGCATGATATAAATATATATATATATATATATATATATATATATATATATGTTTACAACCACTATTTCGGACTGCATTCGATCGAGAGTGACACTGTCGAAACGCAGTTTTCCAATGCAAAGCCAAATACATCGACTACACCACATCAAATGTGTAGTGTAGTTCAAGTATTTGAGTTTGGAATTTGAGTGGAAATTGTGGTTCAGTGAGGGAACAGGGAATAAACCCATTTCCTCACTGTAGTGCAATCTTTGAGTTAATATATATATATAATTTGCAGGGGGTGTGGGGGCGCAATGCAGGTGGACTTGCCCCTCTGCAAAATAGTAAAATACACATACTGTTGACTATGGAATGTCATAGTACAGTAAGCTACATAGCATGGGTGACTGATGACACCTCCTGCTATGTCGAATGCACGCACATACATTGAACTACGGGTGTCGATGTATTCAGTTTCGACCTGGCTGCCATTTCACCATTCCGGATTCAGGATTTCAGGTCGGCCATGTGACCGGTCCACCTATGCAGTTTCAAGGTTTCAATAGTAAACTATAATATATATATATATATATATATATATATATATATATATATATATATATATATATAAATAAATATATACAGACACTTATATATGTGTGTATGTGTATGTGAAAATAATTACAATTGTCAACTCGATGAAACATTGACGTCAGTAATATTGACACATTAATGTCAACAAACGCTGACCTATATATGCCAGCTCTTATGTTTCTTCATTGGAGCATGCCAGCTTAGAAACAATGTAACATGGTTTTTGCAGGGATGCAAGCCTCTCTGCACCCCCCCTGCTAATTATTTATTCCACCTCAAAAAATGTTCTCCAACATCAGCAATTATTGATCTTGAACATTTGTTGACCATCTGTTTTGTTGAGCAAAGCATGTTGACAAAACAGAGGTCAACGTTAGGGAACTTCAGTCATTCCCAACAAACCCACATATGGATAGATAGACAGATAGATAGATAGATAGATAGATAGATAGATAGATAGATAGATAGATAGATAGAGATTACACACGTGTGTGTGTGTGTGTGTGTGTGTGATACACACACACACACACACACACACACACACACACACACACACACACACACACACACACACACACACACACACACACACACAAATTATTGTATAATATAAATTCCAAAAAATTACAGATGGTAACAATGGCACTGTTAGTGAAACCAAAATTACTTTTACTTAAAAAACTCCTAACTGCTTCCACTCCCTCTTGATGTGGAATGCATGTGTAGAGTGATACAACATCAATTGTGAAGACTATGTGCCTTTCAGGATCGAAAACATCTTTCTTAATGTAATTACTAAATTTTACTAAGAAATCCCAAGAGTCCTTAATATGGGATTCATTATAATGTAAAATCGGTCCTAAAACAGCATCTATGATTAAGGAAATCCCTTCTGTGATGGAATGAGGAGATGACACTATTGGCCTAAGAGGGGGATTATCCAAACATTTATGAGTCTTTGGTATGCCAAAAATAAACCCTATTCTGGGATTTTCAACCAGACAAAAATCATAAACCTCTAGGGTGATGTCACTCGACATCAAAGCATCATAAAGAAGTGAATGAATCAAGTGCTGTTTTCGTTGGATGTCAAAAAGAGAGATAATTTCGTACTCATCACAATTGTTTAAAATATCTAACATTTTAGTGGCATAAGTGTGTTGTTTCATTATCACAATGTTGCCACCCTTATCACTTTTCATGTACCTAAATTCACTGTTTAATGCTTTTAAATTATTTAGTGCCCTTCTCTCTTCAATTCTTAAATTGTTAATAATTTTCCGCTTGTGTTCTAAGAAATCAGTAACATCCCGAATACATACATCTTCGAACACCTTAAGGGTGTGCTGTAACTGAGGAGTGTAATAAGATGGTTTTACTAAAGCTTTGTTGGTTACAGAAACATCATGCATCAAATACCCCAAATTAAGCTTTCGGATATACTTCTTAATGTCAACTATTGTTTTACTATAGTTGGCTCTACTGGTGGGAATAAAATTTAACCCAAGACGCAAAACTGTCAATTCACTATCAGAAAAAGTATGTTCGCTTAAATTTATAATAGTAAAATGTCCAAAGTCACTATTTAAGTCTCTTCTCCCGAAGAGTTGGACCCCAGGAAGGTGCGACTTCTTGTCAGAATGTTGGTTTTTGAAGAGTAATTCTTCTTTGGAAAAAAAGAAGAATTAACGTTAGAACCAACACTGGTTTTGGTTCTAACTGAATTGTCACTGTCATGCCTAACGGAACTTTCAGTTCTTTTGTCACTAGTACCTGTATCAACAGGTTCGCCATCAATAACAACAGTCTCAACAGTTGTAGTAGAATTAGAATTAACTAATGGCACAGCATTTGATGTAATCTCGTCAAAATGAGAGTACAAATCTTGGTCAGTAGTAACAACAGGAACACCAGTATCGTGAACGCGCTTGCCTGAACTCTTGTACGATGGCGCCTGGTTATAATTCCTCTTGTTGAATCCCACAAAATCATTGTATGCTGTTTTACTCTCATAGGATAAAATATCCCTCATTAGTTTTGATTGTTTCCTATTAATGATATCTGTCGAGTGCTGCTCAACTTCATTGACCAATTGTTGAAAAAAATGGTCAAAAGAGTTGTCAGACATTTTCTGTTTGAAAAAAGATTCATGCAAACTGATATCATTCTTTAAAAGACCCATTTTAGCTATATTGTTGTCTGTTAATAACTTCAAAAACTTTAGTCCAGCGTCATTGAAAAAACAAACTAAGTTATCAAACATGGGCTGCCCAACGAAAACACCGTTGGGACACTTGAAGAACCTCAGTCCCTTAGGCACAATCTTGAGTTCAATACATTTTAAAAAATAACAATTTTCCAGTTCTAAAGATCTGTACCTTTTCAATAACTTCAACAAGCTGTCACGTTGACGGTTAAATTCCTCACTACTAAAACCTCGACATGGCTTATCAAAATTGCAGAATGGATTATCCACAGGCTGTTGAGCATTTTTAATATGAACCGCATTAGTTGATGTGGAGTCATATTTGTTTGAACATATGTAATTTATGTTCTAATGCCTTTAGGTAGGCAATTTTGAAACATACATTACTAAACACAATTTTTTAACTTAGAAACATTTTCGTTGTTAAGGATATATTCCATATGTACATTGTTATAATGTTAATGTTTCTAACAATATATATTTTTTAACAATTTTTTAATAATATATTTTTTCAAGTTTATTTTATATGTTCGATCCCTTTATGTGAGCTGGTTCTTTGTATAATGTTCGTAATTTGTTACAGAATGTGAGCGCAGAGGCGCTAGTATTTTTGAACATAGTAC
Organism: Protopterus annectens; assembly: GCF_019279795.1. Taxonomy (NCBI): domain Eukaryota; kingdom Metazoa; phylum Chordata; order Ceratodontiformes; family Protopteridae; genus Protopterus; species Protopterus annectens. The sequence goes on from NC_056737.1 coordinate 1,078,911,378, forward strand.
GTAACAAAACTGAAACTCAGGAAATTGAACAATGTCATTTCCTGGTTCCCAGGATATTTATGTGGTGTTTTTTTATTGTACATTATTCTACCTCTGAAGAAGCTACATATTATTGTGGCGAAAACGCTTGTTTTACTTCTTAATAAATTGCGTTAAGGTTTTTTAATTGGAGCTGCTGTTTTCTGACAAGGGGCCTCTATTGGACTTTCAGCTTTTATCCTTGTAAAAGTTCACTGTAAAGACAAAAGTGCTCAGTTCTTGTATTGTGTATCAGTTTGTTGTAATAAACTGTAAAGTGTTTTTTTTTTTTTTTTTTTTGTATGTAGGAGTGCATTTTTATTCTGGTTACTGTTTTCTTTCTTTTAATAACCATTCACATGTGATTCTCATTAGAC
>NC_056737.1:1078929272-1078934272 GCF_019279795.1 Protopterus annectens
AAGGGGGCACAGGACAATGAATGTCTGTTGGTTGAACAACTTTTGGAGATTATTTTAGCAAACAACTTTATCTTCTTTGAAGGCCAGCTTTTTAGACAAAAGGTAGGGGTAGCCATGGGTTCCCCTATGGGTTCGAGTTTCGCCAATCTGGTTTTAGCATTTTGGGAAAAAGAACACCTTCTTAATAGTGCATGGATGAACCAAATCCTTTGTTACAAAAGGTTTTTGGATGATATATTCATTATTATTAAGGGGGATGAAGAATATGCAAACCAATTAGTGGACTACCTTAGTTTAACTACACATTTTTTGAAGTTTACCAAAAACTTTCAGTGTAGTTCAATCAACTTCCTTGATGTGTGTTTGTCAAAAGATCTAGACAAATACACAGCAAAGATCCACAGGAAAGAAACTCACTGTAATAGTTATCTACACTTCACCAGCATGCACCCCCACCATCAAAAGAAATCAGTTGTCAAAGGGCAACTAGTCAGGGCCGCAAGAATGGTAACAGTCGATGAGGACTTCCATGAAGAATGCAACCTGTTGCATGAAATGTTTCTAAACAGGGGCTACCCAGATCCGTTTTTAAAAGGTATATTTGAGGAAGTTATCGAAAAAAGAAACAGGGGCATTTATACACCTATTTTGAATGGTCAAGTTAAATCTAATGTTACCTTAGTATGTAATGGTAATTTTGACCAAACCCCTTCATTTATTACAATGGGCATAACACAAGAATCTGGTGACAGAGAGGGCAAAACTGAAGAAAATTTCAGTACTGCTTTTACTTTCACATACTGTATTGAGGCCCCCAACATAGGCAACATAGTTAGGAAGTACTGGCGGTCTCTGTCACTAGACAAAGATTTAACACATATTCTTGCTCATGGCCCAATTATCACATACAGAAGGGGCCACAACTTGAAAAAATTACTGGAAACAAAAAGCAAAACCAAATTACTCAAAAGAGGTACAACAAAATGCGGAAGTTGTAAATATTGTGCATATATAAATACTTCAGAAAGGTTTAACATCAGAGACGAAACCTTCCAAGTCAATACACTGTGCAATTGTAACTCCAAAGGAGTCGTCTACCTGGCCCAGTGCATAGAATGTTTTTCATTCTATGTGGGAAAAACCGAGAGACGACTCCGTGACAGGATTTATGAGCACTGTTATGCGATTGCCAAAAACAAGGATGACAATGCCTTAGCTAGGCATTGCACAAAACATCTGGATCATAAATTTAAATTTTTGGTAATCGATCAAATTAGGAAAAACTTTACAGAGGAAGGGTTGGTAAATGACATCATGTTGAAACTAGACTTAGAGAGGAGGGAACTGAAATGGCAAGTTAGACTAATGGCATGTACCCCTCCAGGTCTTAATGAAAGTTGTTCTATTTCATGCCTTTTAAAAATTAAGAATTTACTCAGATAGAACCAAAAGTTCAAATTTAGATTGAAGTAAAATATAGAACATAGTCTAACAACATCAATCATAGTGTACATGTTTATCTTTCAAAATATAGAACTCTGACAGTATAACATGTAATGAATAGGAACTTAGATGATCCTGGTTCTGTTTCATACACATATTCCAGCAGTGTTTTCTGTGTAGAAATTCATTCAAAATTAGAAGCATCAAACACTAGAATAAGTTTAGTATTGTTTCTTTACACTAAAGTAGCATATACAAACAGCATTTTTTATTATTACTTGTCCAAAATTTTAGTTTGAACAGGGCACATATTAACAATTGACTATGTTATAAGAACATACATTATAGGTCAGTGAGGGCACGAGCATTTTGCTGTAGTTAGTGGTATTTTATGATATTTTGCCCCACTTTGAGGGTTATTTATGTACTGCAATAGCGTATGTACATTGGTAACAAACAGTATTAAACTGGGGGTCCTGTCGACCCCTAAGTTTAGACTTTTTATACGCTAGTTTATCTGGATAAAACTCACAAGAACTGTATTCTGTAACAGAGGGTTGTGTATGTATGGTAGTAATGGTCCCCACTGGCAGTAACCAGTAGAAATTCAGGGGACCCGATTATTTCCAGGTTTTGATGAGCTTTTTATACATAACTGCAGTACACTTGGATAACATCTATAGGACCTGTTTATGGCAGGTAAGGATTTTGGCAGATTATTCCACACTTATTTGCCCTGCAAATTGTAGTATACAGTCAAATGTTCTATGAGAAAAGAGTCTAAACTGTAGGACAGGACAAATAACAAATAAGTAATGTTTTAAACTTTAGCGTACCGTTAAAATTACGTAATGTACGGGAGTCATTCATACAAAAATATCTCTCCATGCAGTGGAATGTCACTTAAACATAAACCAAAACACTCATTGACATACTTTGTGACAGCTAGTTTATGCAACTTGAGTCACAGTAACACAGCGCCGTTTAAGTGCAACATTGGGTTACGGGGCTCCTGCGATCCAGTAAGTTAGTTTGCATTGAAACCGGTGAGGCGACTAGCAAGCTTGGATAGTCGCTTGCACGTCACGGGATTTAGTGGACTGGTATGTGTACAGGTCTGCTGTTCCCAGATGGGGGTGCTTGCAATTTATGACATACACATTGTTTATTTTAATGGATTTTATTATGGGAACGAGACTACCCAACTTGCATAATTTCTATGGAGTGGTTGTAATAACCAAGCGTAGTAACCGACCAGAATAGAACCGAGGATCCCTGGAGTACGGGGAAGTCAGGTTGTTTGTGTTTACATTTTTTTACGCTACATGAAGCGTGGTTTTATCCACAAATTTTTAGACAGGAAACTATTTTTAAAGTGAGTGTTCACCTACAATGTTTTAAATGGGGAATTTCTATGTATGGAATTTGTTTTTAAATACTAAAGTTTTAACCGGGACTAAAGTGCTTTAAAGGTAGCTATGATGCATATGCTTACAATTGTTGATCTATATTGATATTAGGTCTTAATACATGTAAGGTCTATTGTTATCTGCGAATTCCAGAATTTTTGGAGTCTTTTTAGCAAAACGGAACTTAATTAAGTTCCAAAATTGATTTCCTTTTTAATTAACAACTTAATCAATGACGTTGGTGCATTATTTTGTATATAATGACTATTATGACAGGAAGTAATTGTCTGATGAAGTTCCGGTAGTGACTGGGACGAAAAACACTGTTTGTGTTTGGTGTTTAACGTTACAGAGTGGAATTAAAGAGTGTTAACTTTTTTACGGCTTACTTGTGGACTTTTTATCACAAATACCCTGCTCTTCATCTACCTTCTTCAACGGTTGCCAGTTGGGTGTTCTTGGTTTGCTTGCTTTTATTATGATGCCAAATAAATTATGTTCTTCGTGCAACAGTTACATTGTCCTGGACAAGAGATGGTGTATTTGTAGCCATGTACACATACATGACCACCCTCATTGATGTATCTACACCATCTGCAGAAACCACACTTTTTCATAATAGATTTATACTGACTCTTACTTTTCCTCTCCAAAATACTTTTTAAATTGTCCCCCCTACTGTGCACAAAAACTGGTTCTAGACCCAATATTTTCTTAATTTCATCACTCAATGCAAAATTCCAAGTGTTTTTTATTATGCCAATCAATTCCGGTGATTTAGGGTTATATTTTACAATCATCTTTATACCAGACCCCTTTATTGCAACATCCGGATTCTGTTCTCTCATATGTCCTAAACCAGTGAGCAGAACAGGTGCGTATCACCCTTTCCTTTCCCTCAACACATCCCTTCTCACACTGAGTAGGAGCTTAAGTGGATAACCACGATCCAAAAACATACCTATCAATTTAAAAAGCTCTATTCTAAATTGTACATCATTACTAACCAATCTTGAGGTTCTCACCATCTGTCCTTTAACCACTCCTTTTCGATGGTGAAATGGATGACAACTTGAAAAGTGTAATAGTGAGTTAGAATAATTTTCTTTTCCAAAAATATTACTTTCAAATTCCATCTCTGTGAACATGTTAGATCCATAAGGAAGAAGGACAAGCACAATGCACTTTATTTACACAGTACTAATTTTAACAAATTTACATTTTTTGTTATAGGACGGGTTTTAGATTGTGGAGAAGGGGAGATATAGTCAACAGAGTGGTGGCTTTAGAAACGGAATGGCAATTAAGATTGGATGCCTGTAGGCCCCCGGGTTTGAACAACTATATTTCAATCAAACCCATGTTAAAACTTAGGTCCCGGTTGGTACAATGAGTACCACAATATTTTATAGGAAACAACGATTATTGGTACTAACATTTGGTATATTTTATGTTTGTAGCATTACATGTTTATTCATTGTTTTTTTAAGGAATGGTCAGTATATAATCTGGTTGCTAATTTGATATTATTACTGTGTTTATTATCAAATATGTAGGAGGTTGTGTTATTAATGCATTTTTGAACATTAGGAATGAATCTGAGATATAATATATTCACATGACATCACCATATATGAGTTGTATAAATTATTATATATATATTTTTTATTTAATGTTTTTTAAGCTGTTATTGTGTAGATATGTGACTTTTAGTAGATGATATATTTAATTGTTATGGTCACAGGGTTTGTTATATGTGGGGGTGTGTTTTATGAACTGTTCCAATGAGCTTTGAGTGGTTAATATATAAAGAGCATTTTAATGTAAGTTGAACGACTCTGAGGAAGCCAGATTGCTGGCGAAAGCACTTAGTCGTGTTTCACTCTAATAAATATATTGTTTTGTTATTTTTGAAAGTCTCAGTTTCAGTTTATCTATTGCAACGTTGCTTTTGGTGGACTTAACTGCACTTTGTGGTTGCCGTATGTTTAAATCTCTATCCAAGCCTCCTTGGAAACATACTAAGAAAGTCATGTGACACACATGACGCACGCACACACACACACACAAACTGCACAGCACAGTCACAGTGCACAGCACACACAGACACATAGACACAATACTCACAGTGAGCAGCACACATGCGCG